>NC_092766.1:5538557-5570966 GCF_047496795.1 Chiloscyllium punctatum
GGTAGAGAGGGAGAAAGACTTTGTGGGTTGGGGGTAGAGAGAGGGAGAGAGGGACTTTGTGGGTTGGGGGAGAGAGAGAGAGGGAGACAGGGACTTTGTGGCTTGGGGGTAGAGAGGGAGCGAGGGACTTTGTGGGTTGGGGAGAGAGAGGGACTTTGTGGGTTGGGGGTAGAGAGAGGGACTTTGTGGGTTGGGGGTAGAGAGAGGGACTTTG
The DNA here is from genome assembly GCF_047496795.1 of Chiloscyllium punctatum. Classification (NCBI taxonomy): domain Eukaryota; kingdom Metazoa; phylum Chordata; class Chondrichthyes; order Orectolobiformes; family Hemiscylliidae; genus Chiloscyllium; species Chiloscyllium punctatum. Next base: position 5,538,772 of record NC_092766.1, read on the forward strand.
TGGGTTGGGGGTAGAGAGAGGGACTTTGTGGGTTGGGGGGTAGAGAGAGGGACTTTGTGGGTTGGGGGGGGGGTAGCAGGGAGAGGGAGACAGGGTGGGGTAGAGGGGGTGTTGGGAGTCTGGGGTTGAGGTCCAGGGTGTGTACAATCACCTTGTGCCTCGGGGGGAGCTGGTGCGGGTCGGGACAGGAGATGTCAGTGATTGGCCGACAGCCCCCAGGGCCAGGGGGTGGTGGGAGGGGGAGCACGGGGTACGGGCTAGGTCAAGGGCGTTTCCACCCTCCCACCGGGAAATCCCGGGGGGAGAGAGAGAGAGAGAGAGAGTGTTGCAGACAGGAGGGAGGGAGAGAGACAGGGAGCGGCGGGAGGCAAACGCTGTTCCGACCAATATCCGAACGGGGAGGGGGGGGGAAAAGATGTGACGGTGGGGGCGTGGAGGGTCAGGATGGTCCCTCTATCCAACCCCAACCCCCCCCCATCCTCCCCCTCCCAACGCTCCTGTAAATATTTGTATGAAAGTGAGGCACGCCAGTGGATGGGTGTGTCTGTAATTATGAAATAATGAGCTCTTCTCAAAGCTGTAAATAAATCTGCTTTTCTCCTGACCGCCATGAGGTGTCTGGTTTCTCCGCACATCAGCAACCAGGGGGGGAGAATATCGGGGTACTGGGTCACCGTGTGTTAGATACACTGTCCTTTACCCCCTCCTCTCTCTCTGGGACCGGGGGGTGTTAGATACACTGTCCTTTACCCCCTCCCTCTCTCTCTGGGACCGGGGGTGTTAGATACACTGTCCTTTACCCCCTCCCTCTCTCTCTGGGACCGGGGGGTGTTAGATACACTGTCCTTTCCCCTCTCTCTCTCTGGGACCGGGGTGTGTTAGATACACTGTCCTTTCCCTCTCTCTCTGGGACCGGGGTGTGTTAGATACACTGTCCTTTCCCCTCTCTCTCTCTCTCTGGGACCGGGGTGTGTTAGATACACTGTCCTTTCCCCCCTCTCTCTCTCTGGGACCGGGGTGTGTTAGATACACTGTCCTTTACCCCCCCCTCCCTCTCTCTGGGACCGGGGTGTGTTAGATACACTGTCCTTTTCTCTCTCTCTCTCTGGACCGGGGTGTGTTAGATACACTGTCCTTTTCTCTCTCTCTCTCTGGGACCGGGGTGTGTTAGATACACTGTCCTTTCCCCCCTCTCTCTCTCTGGGACCGGGGTGTGTTAGATACACTGTCCTTTACCCCCCCCTCCCTCTCTCTGGGACCGGGGTGTGTTAGATACACTGTCCTTTACCCCCTCTCTCTCTGGGACCGGGGTGTGTTAGATACACTGTCCTTTACCCCCTCCCTCTCTCTCTGGGACCGGGGTGTGTTAGATACACTGTCCTTTCCCCCCCCCCCTCTCTCTCCCTGGGACCGGGGTGTGTTAGATACACTGTCCTTTCCCCCCTCTCTCTCTCTGGGACCGGGGTGTGTTAGATACACTGTCCTTTACCCCCCCTCCCTCTCTCTGGGACCGGGGTGTGTTAGATACACTGTCCTTTACCCCCTCTCTCTCTGGGACCGGGGTGTGTTAGATACACTGTCCTTTTCTCTCTCTCTCTCTGGGACCGGGGTGTGTTAGATACACTGTCCTTTTCTCTCTCTCTCTCTGGGACCGGGGTGTGTTAGATACACTGTCCTTTCCCCCCTCTCTCTCTCTGGACCGGGGTGTGTTAGATACACTGTCCTTTACCCCCCCCTCCCTCTCTCTGGGACCGGGGTGTGTTAGATACACTGTCCTTTACCCCTCTCTCTCTGGGACCGGGTGTGTTAGATACACTGTCCTTTTCTCTCTCTCTCTCTGGGACCGGGGTGTGTTAGATACAGTGTCCTTTTCTCTCTCTCTCTCTGGGACCGGGGTGTGTTAGATACACTGTCCTTTCCCCCCCTCCTCTCTCTCTGGGACCGGGGTGTGTTAGATACACTGTCCTTTCCCCCCTCTCTCTCTCTCTCTCTGGGACCGGGGTGTGTTAGATACACTGTCCTTTCCCCCTCTCTCTGGGACCGGGGTGTGTTAGATACACTGTCCTTTCTCCCCCTCTCTCTGGGACCGGGGTGTGTTAGATACACTGTCCTTTCTCCCTCTCTCTCTGGGACCGGGGTGTGTTAGATACACTGTCCTTTCCCCCCTCTCTCTCTCTGGGACCGGGGGTGTGTTAGATACACTGTCCTTTCCCCCTCTCTCTGGGACCGGGGTGTGTTAGATACACTGTCCTTTCTCCCCCTCTCTCTGGGACCGGGGTGTGTTAGATACACTGTCCTTTCTCCCTCTCTCTCTGGGACCGGGGTGTGTTAGATACACTGTCCTTTCCCCCCTCTCTCTCTCTGGGACCGGGGTGTGTTAGATACACTGTCCTTTCCCCCCTCTCTCTCTCTGGGACCGGGGTGTGTTAGATACACTGTCCTTTCCCCCCTCTCTCTCTCTGGGACTGGGTGTGTTAGATACACTGTCCTTTCCCCCTCTCTCTCTCTCTGGGACCGGGGTGTGTTAGATACACTGTCCTTTCCCCCCTCTCTCTCTCTCTCTCTCTCTCTCTGGGACCGGGGTGTGTTAGATACACTGTCCTTTCCCCCCTCTCTCTCTCTGGACCGGGGTGTGTTAGATACACTGTCCTTTCCCCCCTCTCTCTCTCTGGGACCGGGGTGTGTTAGATACACTGTCCTTTCCCCCCTCGCTCTCTCTCTCTCTGGGACCGGGGTGTGTTAGATACACTGTCCTTTCCCCCCTCTCTCTCTCTGGGACCGGGGTGTGTTAGATACACTGTCCTTTCCCCCCTCTCTCTCTCTGGGACCGGGTGTGTTAGATACACTGTCCTTTACCCCCCCCTCCCTCTCTCTGGGACCGGGGTGTGTTAGATACACTGTCCTTTACCCCCTCTCTCTCTGGGACCGGGGTGTGTTAGATACACTGTCCTTTTCTCTCTCTCTCTCTGGGACCGGGGTGTGTTAGATACACTGTCCTTTTCTCTCTCTCTCTCTGGGACCGGGGTGTGTTAGATACACTGTCCTTTCCCCCCCTCCCTCTCTCTCTGGGACCGGGGTGTGTTAGATACACTGTCCTTTCCCCCCTCTCTCTCTCTCTCTGGACCGGGGTGTGTTAGATACACTGTCCTTTCCCCCTCTCTCTGGGACCGGGGTGTGTTAGATACACTGTCCTTTCTCCCCCTCTCTCTGGGACCGGGGTGTGTTAGATACACTGTCCTTTACCCCCCCCCCCCCCTCTCTCTGGGACCGGGGTGTGTTAGATACACTGTCCTTTCCCCCCTCTCTCTCTCTGGGACCGGTGTGTGTTAGATACACTGTCCTTTCCCCCCTCTCTCTCTGGGACCGGGGTGTGTTAGATACACTGTCCTTTTCCCCCCTCTCTCTCTCTGGGACCGGGGTGTGTTAGATACACTGTCCTTTCCCCCCTCTCTCTCTCTGGGACTGGGGTGTGTTAGATACACTGTCCTTTCCCCCCCTCTCTCTGGGACCGGGGTGTGTTAGATACACTGTCCTTTCTCCCCCTCTCTCTGGGACCGGGGTGTGTTAGATACACTGTCCTTTCCCCCCTCTCTCTCTCTGGGACCGGGGTGTGTTAGATACACTGTCCTTTCCCCCCTCTCTCTCTCTGGGACCGGGGTGTGTTAGATACACTGTCCTTTCCCCCCTCTCTCTCTCTGGGACTGGGGTGTGTTAGATACACTGTCCTTTCCCCCTCTCTCTCTCTCTGGGACCGGGGTGTGTTAGATACACTGTCCTTTCCCCCTCTCTCTCTCTCTCTCTCTCTCTGGGACCGGGGTGTGTTAGATACACTGTCCTTTCCCCCCTCTCTCTCTCTGGGACCGGGGTGTGTTAGATACACTGTCCTTTCCCCCCTCTCTCTCTCTGGGACCGGGGTGTGTTAGATACACTGTCCTTTCCCCCCTCTCTCTCTCTGGGACCGGGGTGTGTTAGATACACTGTCCTTTCCCCCTCTCTCTCTCTCTGGGACCGGGGTGTGTTAGATACACTGTCCTTTCCCCCCTCTCTCTCTGGGACCGGGGTGTGTTAGATACACTGTCCTTTCCCCCCCTCTCTCTCTGGGACCGGGGTGTGTTAGATACACTGTCCTTTCCCCCCCCTCTCTCTGGGACCGGGGTGTGTTAGATACACTGTCCTTTCCCCCTCTCTCCCGGGGACCGGGGTGTGTTCGATACACTGTCCTTTCCCCCCTCTCTCTCTCTCTCTGGGACCGGGGTGTGTTAGATACACTGTCCTTTCCCCCCTCTCTCTCTGGGACCGGGCTGTGTTAGATACACTGTCCTTTCCCCCCTCTCTCTCTGGGACCGAGGTGTGTTAGATACACTGTCCTTCCCCCCCCCCCCCCCCCCCCTCTCTCTCTCTCTCTCTCTGGGACCAGAGTGTGTCGTTTCACGCTGCTCACCCCACCCCCACTGAAAGCACAGTGTATGTTTCACACCCCGATCCCAGAAAGAGAGAGGGGGTACTAAGAGACACCAGTCAGTGTACAGATATCTCCCTGAGAGAGAGAGAGAGAGAGGGGACTGAGAGACACCAGTCAGTGTACAGATATCTCCCTGAGAGAGAGAGAGAGGGGACTGAGTGACACCAGTCAGTGTACAGATATCTCCCTGAGAGAGAGAGGGGGGACTGAGCGACACCAGTCAGTGTACAGATATCTCCCTGAGAGAGAGGGGGGGGACTGAGAGACACCAGTCAGTGTACAGATATCTCCCTGAGAGAGAGGGGGGGGGACTGAGAGACACCAGTCAGTGTACAGATATCTCCCTGTGAGAGAGAGAGAGAGAGGGGACTGAGAGACACCAGTCAGTGTACAGATATCTCCCTGAGAGAGAGGTCTGAGAGACACCAGTCAGTGTACAGATATCTCCCTGAGAGACAGGGGGGGCACTGAGAGACACCAGTCAGTGTACAGATATCTCCCTGAGAGAGAGAGAGAGAGGACTGAGAGACACCAGTCAGTGTACAGATATCTCCCTGAGAGAGAGAGAGAGAGGGAACTGAGAGACACCAGTCAGTGTACAGATATCTCCCTGAGAGAGAGGGGGGACTGAGAGACACCAGTCAGTGTACAGATATCTCCCTGAGAGAGAGGGGACTGAGAGACACCAGTCAGTGTACAGATATCTCCCTGAGAGAGAGAGGGGACTGAGAGACACCAGTCAGTGTACAGATATCTCCCTGAGAGAGAGAGAGGACTGAGAGACACCAGTCAGTGTACAGATATCTCCCTGAGGGAGAGGGGACTGAGAGACACCAGTCAGTGTACAGATATCTCCCTGAGAGAGAGGGGACTGAGAGACACCAGTCAGTGTACAGATATCTCCCTGAGAGAGAGAGAGAGGGGACTGAGAGACACCAGTCAGTGTACAGATATCTCCCTGAGAGAGAGAGAGGGGGGACTGAGAGACACCAGTCAGTGTACAGATATCTCCCTGAGAGAGAGGGGACTGAGAGACACCAGTCAGTGTACAGATATCTCCCTGAGAGAGAGAGGGGACTGAGAGACACCAGTCAGTGTACAGATATCTCCCTGAGGGAGAGGGGACTGAGAGACACCAGTCAGTGTACAGATATCTCCCTGAGAGAGAGAGTGGGGGGGACTGAGAGACACCAGTCAGTGTACAGATATCTCCCTGAGAGAGAGAGGGGGGACTGAGCGACACCAGTCATTGTACAGATATCTCCCTGAGAGAGAGAGGGGGAACTGAGAGACACCAGTCAGTGTACAGATATCTCCCTGAGAGAGAGAGGGAACTGAGAGACACCAGTCAGTGTACAGATATCTCCCTGAGAGAGAGAGAGAGAGAGGGGACTGAGAGACACCAGTCAGTGTACAGATATCTCCCTGTGAGAGAGGGGACTGAGAGACACCAGTCAGTGTACAGATATCTCCCTCAGAGAGAGGGGACTGAGAGACACCAGTCAGTGTACAGATATCTCCCTGAGAGAGAGAGGGGGGACTGAGAGACACTAGTCAGTGTACAGATATCTCCCTGAGAGAGAGAGGGGGGACTGAGAGACACTAGTCAGTGTACAGATATCTCCCTGAGAGAGAGAGGGGGGACTGAGAGACACCAGTCAGTGTACAGATATCTCCCTGAGAGAGAGAGGGGGGACTGAGAGACACCAGTCAGTGTACAGATATCTCCCTGAGAGAGAGAGAGGGGACTGAGAGACACCAGTCAGTGTACAGATATCTCCCTGAGAGAGAGAGAGGGGACTGAGAGACACCAGTCAGTGTACAGATATCTCCCTGAGAGAGAGGGGGGACTGAGAGACACCAGTCAGTGTACAGATATCTCCCTGAGATAGAGAGGGGGGACTGAGAGACACCAGTCAGTGTACAGATATCTCCCTGAGAGAGAGGGGACGGAGAGACACCAGTCAGTGTACAGATATCTCCCTGAGAGAGAGAGGGGACTGAGAGACACCAGTCAGTGTACAGATATCTCCCTGAGAGAGAGGGGACGGAGAGACACCAGTCAGTATACAGATATCTCCCTGAGAGAGAGAGAGAGGGGACTGAGAGACACCAGTCAGTGTACAGATATCTCCCTGAGAGAGAGAGGGGACTGAGAGACACCAGGCAGTGTACAGATATCTCCCTGAGAGAGAGGGGGGACTGAGAGACACCAGTCAGTGTACAGATATCTCCCTGAGAGAGAGAGGGGTCTGAGAGACCCCAGTCAGTGTACAGATATCTCCCTGAGAGAGAGGGGACTGAGAGACACCAGTCAGTGTACAGATATCTCCCTGAGAGAGAGAGAGGGGTCCGAGAGACACCAGTCAGTGTACAGATATCTCCCTGAGAGAGAGGGGACGGAGAGACACCAGTCAGTGTACAGATATCTCCCTGAGAGAGAGAGGGGACTGAGAGACACCAGTCAGTGTACAGATATCTCCCTGAGAGAGAGGGGACTGAGAGACACCAGTCAGTGTACAGATATCTCCCTGAGAGAGAGGGGGGACTGAGAGACACCAGTCAGTGTACAGATATCTCCCTGAGAGAGAGGGGACTGAGAGACACCAGTCAGTGTACAGATATCTCCCTGAGAGAGAGGGGACTGAGAGACACCAGTCAGTGTACAGATATCTCCCTGAGAGAGAGAGGGGACTGAGAGACACCAGTCAGTGTACAGATATCTCCCTGAGAGAGAGGGGGGACTGAGAGACACCAGTCAGTGTACAGATATCTCCCTGAGAGAGAGAGGGGACTGAGAGACACCAGTCAGTGTACAGATATCTCCCTGGTCGTGTGTTTGTGACAGTTACCCCTACCCTCTGAAACGATGGACGACGTAGGGGGGGAGGTGCTGTCGCTTCCCTCAGGGAGTTGATGACGCATGGGCACTGTGTGTTTCTCCTTGACTGGAATCTTGCTGTGCTGGATTGGCTGAGGTGATTTGACCGAGGATGGGTGTTCTCTCACCTCACTTCATCCCTCTTCTCCCTCAAGGGAGACCTCCGAACTGTGATAAGACTTAGCACACCCAGTGTCTGTGTGCACATTGGAACTGTGGCTGATCGACTGCGGGAGCCCTCGTAACAGTTGGCCGAACACTGAGTTGTGACATTCCTGCCTCTTGCCTCTCCGACCCGCCCATCCTGAACCATCGGTCCCATACCACTCCCAACGATAACTTGACAACGTTCCCCGCTCACCCCCAGGTCCCGAGGGGCGTGGTACGGGCCTGCGCCAACCACACTCGAAGCTCAGCACCGTCCGTGATAGAACAGCCCCCTCTTCCCCTCCCCTTCCCCCCCCCCCCAAGCTCGCTCCAGTTACTGACCAACCCCTTCCACACACACACACAACACCGAGGGGTAGCCGTGCTCGTTAGGAATGCTCGGCTGGGCTCCAACACCAAGGGGTAGCCAGGTTCATTAGGGATGCTCGGCTGGGCTCCAACACCGAGGGGTAGCTGTGCTCATTAGGAATGCTCGGCTGGGCTTCAACACCGAGGGGTAGCTGGGCTCAATAGGAATGCTCGGCTGGGCTCCAACTACAAGGGGTAGCCGGGGTCATAAGGAATGCTCGGCTGGGCTCCAACACCGAGGGGTAGCCGGGGTCATTAGGAATGCTCGGCTGGGCTCCAACAGCGAGGGGTAGCCGGGCTCATTAGGAATGCTCGGCTGGGCTCCAACACGGAGGGATGGCTGGGCTCATTAGGAATGTTTGGCTGGGCTCCAACACGGAGGGATGGCTGGGCTCTTTGGGGATGCTCGGCTGGGCTCCAATACCGAGGGGTAGCCGAGCTTATTAGGAATGCTCGGCTGGACTCCAACTCCGGGACGGCTGGGCTCATTAGGAATGCTCGGCTGGGCTCCAACACGGAGAGATGGCTAGGCTCGTTAGGAATGCTCGGCTGGGCTCCAATACCGAGGGGTAGCTGTTCTCCTTAGGAATGCTCGGCTGGGCTCCAACACCGAGGGGGTAGCCGGGCTCATTAGGAATGCTCGGCTGGGCTCCAACACCGAGGGGGTAGCCGGGCTCATTAGGAATGCTCGGCTGGGCTCCAACACCGAGGGGTAGCCGGGCTCATTAGGAATGCTCGGCTGGGCTCCAACACCGAGGGGTAGCCGGGGTCATTAGGAATGCTCGGCTGGGCTCCAACACCGAGGGGGTAGCCGGGCTCATTAGGAATGCTCGGCTGGGCTCCAACACCGAGGGGGTAGCCGGGCTCATTAGGAATGCTCGGCTGGGCTCCAACACCGAGGGGTAGCCGGGCTCATTAGGAATGCTCGGCTGGGCTCCAACACCGAGGGGTAGCCGGGGTCATTAGGAATGCTCGGCTGGGCTCCAACACCGAGGGGTAGCCGGGGTCATTAGGAATGCTCGGCTGGGCTCCAACACCGAGGGGTAGCTGGGCACATTAGGAATGCTCGGCTGGGCTCCAACAGCGAGGGGTAGCCGGGCTCATTAGGAATGCTCGGCTGGGCTCCAACACGGAGGGATGGCTGGGCTCATTAGGAATGTTCGGCTGGGCTCCAACACGGAGGTATGGCTGGGCTCATTGGGGATGCTCGGCTGGGCTCCAACACCGAGGGGTAGCCGGGGTCATTAGGAATGCTCGGCTGGGCTCCAACACCGAGGGGTAGCTGGGGTCATTAGGAATGCTCGGCTGGACTCCAACTCAGGAACGCTGGGCTCATTAGGAATGCTCGGCTGGGCTCCAACACCGATGGGTAGCCGGGCTCATTAGGAATGCTTGGCTGGGCTCCAACACTGAGGGATGGCTAGGCTCGTTAGGAATGCTCGGCTGGGCTCCAACACCGAGGGGTAGCCGGGCTCATTAGGAATGCTCGGCTGGGCTCCAACACCGAGGGGTAGCTGTGCTCATTAGGAATGCTCGGCTGGGCTCCAACACCGTGGGGTAGCCGAGCTCATTAGGAATGCTCGGCTGGGCTCCAACACCGAGGGGTAGCCGGGCTCATTAGGAATGCTCGGCTGGACTCCAACACCGAGGGGTAGCTGTGCTCATTAGGAATGCTCGGCTGGGCTCCAACACCGAGGGGTAGCCGGGCTCATTAGGAATGCTCGGCTGGACTCCAACATGGAGGGGTAGCTGGGCTCATTAGGAATGCTCGGCTGGGCTCCAACACCGAGGGGTAGCCGGGCTCATTCGGAATGCTCTGACACTGAGTGGTGGCAGTGTGTCCCATCCACATGACACCCTGCAATGACCAACCCTCCAACTGGCTGCACTTTCAGACCCTCCCCACCCACCCCCTCAGAGGGGCAATTAGCTATGGGCCGTGGGTCGAGGGGGTGAACAGCATCCCCTGTGAGCTTCCCTCTGCGATGTCCCCCAACACGCCCTGACTAGGGAATGTCATCGGCTGTTCCTTTTGGAAGGATCTAGGCCACGTGACTCCCTCCCCAAGGGGGTAGTGTGCCCTCCCACCCACCCTGAGTGGATCAAGAGGGAGCTGTGTGGAATCTCTCTCTCTCTCACACACACATTGGGAACAGCCTCCCTAAGTTTTGTTTGGGTAGACTGAGTACTGTAGAGATTTTCTCTTCTGTTCGTTGTGTTCCATTTGTGAATAAATCTCTCTGTTTTATATCCAGTCGTCAATCTCGCTCGCTTACTCTGGGTAATTTTCACCAGACACTCACCAAAACAAATTGCTAAGTTAGGCTCCTGCTCAAGAATGTTTGGGGAGGCCTGGCCGAGTCCATAACAGTGTGTCTGTGCGTGTGTGTGTGTGTCTCTGTATCTGTGTGTATGTCTGTCTGTGTGTGTGCACATGTCTCCCTGTGTCGGTGTGTGTGTGTGTGCACATGTCTCCCTGTGTCGGTGTGTGTCTCTGTGTCTGTGCACATGTCTCCCTGTGTCAGTGTGTGTGTGTGTGTGTGTGCGTGCGTGCACATGTCTCCCTGTGTCGGTGTGTGTGTCTCTGTGTCTGTGTGTGTGTGCACATGTCTCCCTGTGTCGGTGTGTGTGTCTCTGTGTCTGTGTGTGTGTGCACGTCTCCCTGTGTCAGTGTGTCTCTTTGTGTGTGTGCACATGTCTCCCTGTGTCAGTGTGTGTGTCTCTGTGTCTGTGTGTGTGTGCACGTCTCCCTGTGTCAGTGTGTCTCTTTGTGTGTGTGCACATGTCTCCCTGTGTCAGTGTGTGTGTCTCTGTGTCTGTGTGTGTGTGCACGTCTCCCTGTGTCAGTGTGTCTCTTTGTGTGTGTGCACATGTCTCCCTGTGTCAGTGTGTGTCTCTGTGTCTGTGTGTGTGTGCACATGTCTCCCTGTGTCAGTGTGTGTCTCTGTGTCTGTGTGTGTGTGCACGTCTCCCTGTGTCGGTGTGTGTCTGTGTGTGTGTGCACATGTCTCCCTGTGTCGGTGTGTGTGTCTGTGTGTGTGTGCACATGTCTCCCTGTGTCAGTGTGTCTGTGTGTGTGTGTGTGCACATGTCTCCCTGTGTCAGTGTGTCTGTGTGTGTGTGCACATGTCTCCCTGTGTCGGTGTGTGTGTGTCTCTGTGTCTGTGTGTGTGTGCACGTCTCCCTGTGTCGGTGTGTGTCTCTGTGTCTGTGTGTGTGTGCACGTCTCCCTGTGTCGGTGTGTGTGTGTGCACATGTCTCCCTGTGTCGGTGTGTGTGTCTGTGTCTGTGTGTGTGTGCACATGTCTCCCTGTGTCAGTGTGTCTGTGTGTGCACATGTCTCCCTGTGTCAGTGTGTCTGTGTGTGTGTGCACATGTCTCCCTGTGTCGGTGTGTGTGTGTCTCTGTGTCTGTGTGTGTGTGCACATGTCTCCCTGTGTCGGTGTGTGTCTCTGTGTCTGTGTGTGTGCACGTCTCCCTGTGTCGGTGTGTGTGTCTGTGTGCACATGTCTCCCTGTGTCGGTGTGTGTGTCTGTGTGTGTGTGCACATGTCTCCCTGTGTCTGTGTGTGTGTGCACATGTCTCCCTGTGTCGGTGTGTGTGTCTGTGTGTGTGTGCACATGTCTCCCTGTGTCTGTGTGTGTGTGCACATGTCTCCCTGTGTCGGTGTGTGTGTGTCTCTGTGTCTGTGTGTGTGCACATGTCTCCCTGTGTCGGTGTGTGTGTGTGCACATGTCTCCCTGTGTCGGTGTGTGTGTCTGTGTGTGTGTGCACATGTCTCCCTGTGTCGGTGTGTGTGTGTGCACATGTCTCCCTGTGTCGGTGTGTGTGTCTGTGTGTGTGTGCACATGTCTCCCTGTGTCGGTGTGTGTGTCTCTGTGTCTGTGTGTGTGCACATGTCTCCCTGTGTCTGTGTGTGTGTGCACATGTCTCCCTGTGTCGGTGTGTGTCTGTGTGTGTGTGCACATGTCTCCCTGTGTCGGTGTGTGTGTCTCTGTGTCTGTGTGTGTGTGCACATGTCTCCCTGTGTCGGTGTGTGTGTCTCTGTGTCTGTGTGTGTGCACGTCTCCCTGTGTCGGTGTGTGTCTCTGTGTCTGTGTGTGTGTGTGCACGTCTCCCTGTGTCAGTGTGTCTCTTTGTGTGTGTGTGTGCACGTCTCCCTGTGTCGGTGTGTGTGTGTCTCTGTGTCTGTGTGTGTGCACGTCTCCGTGTCTGTGTGCACATGTCTCCCTGTGTCGGTGTGTGTGTCTGTGTGTGTGTGCACATGTCTCCCTGTGTCGGTGTGTGTGTGTGCACATGTCTCCCTGTGTCGGTGTGTGTGTGTCTCTGTGTGTGAGCGCACATGTCTCCCTGTGTCGGTGTGTGTGTGTCTCTGTGTCTGTGTGTGTGCACGTCTCCGTGTCTGTGTGTGTGTGTGCACATGTCTCCCTGTGTCGGTGTGTGTGTCTGTGTGTGTGTGCACATGTCTCCCTGTGTCGGTGTGTGTGTCTCTGTGTGTGTGTGTGTGCACATGTCTCCCTGTGTCTGTGTGTGTGTCTGTGTGTGTGTGCACATGTCTCCCTGTGTCGGTGTGTGTGTCTGTGTGTGTGTGCACATGTCTCCCTGTGTCGGTGTGTGTGTGTGCACATGTCTCCCTGTGTCGGTGTGTGTGTCTGTGCACATGTCTCCCTGTGTCGGTGTGTGTGTCTCTGTGTCTGTGTGTGTGCACATGTCTCCCTGTGTCTGTGTGTGTGTGCACATGTCTCCCTGTGTCAGTGTGTGTGTGCACATGTCTCCCTGTGTCGGTGTGTGTGTCTCTGTGTGTGAGCGCACATGTCTCCCTGTGTCTGTGTGTGTGTGCACATGTCTCCCTGTGTCGGTGTGTGTGTGTGCACATGTCTCCCTGTGTCGGTGTGTGTGTCTCTGTGTCTGTGCACATGTCTCCCTGTGTCGGTGTGTGTGTGTGCACATGTCTCCCTGTGTCGGTGTGTGTCTCTGTGTCTGTGTGTGTGTGCACGTCTCCCTGTGTCAGTGTGTGTGTCTGTGTGTGTGTGTGCACATGTCTCCCTGTGTCGGTGTGTGTGTCTGTGTGTGTGTGCACATGTCTCCCTGTGTCGGTGTGTGTGTCTGTGTGTGTGCACATGTCTCCCTGTGTCGGTGTGTGTGTCTGTGTGTGTGCACATGTCTCCCTGTGTCGGTGTGTGTCTCTGTGTGTCTGTGTGTGTGTGCACATGTCTCCCTGTGTCGGTGTGTGTCTCTGTGTCTGTGTGTGTGTGCACGTCTCCCTGTGTCAGTGTGTGTCTCTGTGTCTGTGTGTGTGTGTGCACGTCTCCCTGTGTCAGTGTGTGTGTCTCTTTGTGTGTGTGCACATGTCTCCCTGTGTCGGTGTGTGTGTGTGCACATGTCTCCCTGTGTCGGTGTGTGTGTGTCTCTGTGTCTGTGTGTGTGCACGTCTCCGTGTCTGTGTGTGTGTGTGCACATGTCTCCCTGTGTCGGTGTGTGTGTGTGCACATGTCTCCCTGTGTCGGTGTGTGTGTCTCTGTGTGTGAGCGCACATGTCTCCCTGTGTCTGTGTGTGTGTGCACATGTCTCCCTGTGTCGGTGTGTGTGTCTCTGTGTCTGTGTGTGTGCACATGTCTCCCTGTGTCTGTGTGTGTGTGCACATGTCTCCCTGTGTCGGTGTGTGTCAGTGTGTGTGTGCACATGTCTCCCTGTGTCGGTGTGTGTGTCTCTGTGTGTGAGCGCACATGTCTCCCTGTGTCTGTGTGTGTGTGCACATGTCTCCCTGTGTCGGTGTGTGTGTCTCTGTGTCTGTGCACATGTCTCCCTGTGTCGGTGTGTGTGTGTGCACATGTCTCCCTGTGTCGGTGTGTGTCTCTGTGTCTGTGTGTGTGTGCACGTCTCCCTGTGTCAGTGTGTGTGTCTGTGTGTGTGTGTGTGCACATGTCTCCCTGTGTCAGTGTGTCTGTGTGTGTGTGTGCACATGTCTCCCTGTGTCGGTGTGTGTGTCTGTGTGTGTGCACATGTCTCCCTGTGTCGGTGTGTGTGTCTGTGTGTGTGCACATGTCTCCCTGTGTCGGTGTGTGTGTCTGTGTGTGTGCACATGTCTCCCTGTGTCGGTGTGTGTGTCTGTGTGTGTGCACATGTCTCCCTGTGTCAGTGTGTCTGTGTGTGTGTGTGCACATGTCTCCCTGTGTCGGTGTGTGTGTCTGTGTGTGTGCACATGTCTCCCTGTGTCGGTGTGTGTGTCTGTGTGTGTGCACATGTCTCCCTGTGTCGGTGTGTGTGTCTGTGTGTGTGCGCATGTCTCCCTGTGTCGGTGTGTGTGTCTGTGTGTGTGTGCACGTCTCCCTGTGTCAGTGTGTGTCTCTGTGTCTGTGTGTGTGTGCACGTCTCCCTGTGTCAGTGTGTGTCTCTGTGTCTGTGTGTGTGTGCACGTCTCCCTGTGTCAGTGTGTGTCTCTGTGTCTGTGTGTGTGTGCACGTCTCCCTGTGTCAGTGTGTGTCTCTGTGTCTGTGTGTGTGTGCACGTCTCCCTGTGTCAGTGTGTGTACGTCTCCCTGTGTCAGTGTGTGTGTCTCTTTGTGTGTGTGCACATGTCTCCCTGTGTCGGTGTGTGTGTGTGCACATGTCTCCCTGTGTCGGTGTGTGTGTGTCTCTGTGTCTGTGTGTGTGCACGTCTCCGTGTCTGTGTGTGTGTGTGCACATGTCTCCCTGTGTCGGTGTGTGTGTGTGCACATGTCTCCCTGTGTCGGTGTGTGTGTCTCTGTGTGTGAGCGCACATGTCTCCCTGTGTCGGTGTGTGTGTGTGTGCACATGTCTCCCTGTGTCGGTGTGTGTCTCTGTGTCTGTGTGTGTGTGCACATGTCTCCCTGTGTCGGTGTGTGTGTCTCTGTGTCTGTGTGTGTGCACGTCTCCCTGTGTCGGTGTGTGTGTGTGTGTGTGTGTGTGCACATGTCTCCCTGTGTCAGATCAGGTTCACAACTTCAATAGAGAAGCGACCGCGATGAAATTATAAATCCCAGGCCTCCAGGTTATCATCCAACCGCTTTACTCAAAAGCGACTTGCAGAATGACGTCGCATTTTGGTCAAAAAAATTGCGTGACTCCACGTAAGACTCTGTAAATCTTTTTTTTTTGGAAAGAGAGTCGGTCCGTACGCTGGGACACTGACAGACAGACTTCAACCTTACACCTTCGACGAATTATTGTTAAATTCCACTTAAGAGTCGTCGAGATGTGCAGCTCGGAAACAGACCCTTCGGTCCAACCCCGTCCGTGCTGACCCAGACGTCCCAACCCAATCTAGTCCCACCTGCCCCTATCCCTCCAAACCCTTCCTATTCATATCCCCATCCAAATGCCTCTTAAATGTTGCAGTTGTCCCAGCCCCCACCCCATCCTCTAGCAGCTCATTCCACACACGTACCACCCTCTGGGGGAAAAAGTTGCCCCTTGGGTCTCTTTTATATCTTTCCCCTCTCACCCTAAACCTACACCCCTCTAGTTCTGGTCTCCCCCACCCCAGGGGGAAAAGACCTTGTCTATTTACCCTATCCACGTCCCCCTGATAATTTTATAAACCTCTATAAGGTCACCCCCTCAGCCTCCGACGCTCCAGGGAAAACAGCCCCAGCCTGTTCAGCCTCTTCCCTGTAGCTCAAACCCATCCTTGTAAATCTTTTCCGAACCCTTTCAAGTTTCACAACATCTTTCCGACAGGAAGGAGACCAGAATTGCACGCACAGGATGTACACGTGAAAGAGCTGAAGCCAACATAACCACTCAAAAAGATGAGAGACTTAACAAATAATCGAGGTCTTTTTCAATATATCATTTGAGTTACATCTCACTGTAAACGTTCGCTATAAATTCTGTGTCTTACGACCTTATTCTCCACAATCACCTGATGAAGGAGCAGCGCTCCGAAAGCCAGTGCTTCCAAACAGACCTGTTGGACTATAACCTGGTGACTTTTGACTCTGTACACCCCCCCCCACCCCAGTCCAATACCGGTGTCTCCAAGTCACGTACAAAGTTGGGTCGAGGGGACAGGTCGCATTGAGGAGGCTCGGAGAGTGGGCAGTGGTAGAGGGGAGGCCAAGATTCCCCTCGAGGTTAAACGAGGCGGGTTGGCTCACGAGGTGGGGAGGGAAACCCGACGGGGGGGGGGGGGGGGGGTCCTTATTCGGACAGGGCGAGAGTGTTTAAAAAAAAAAGCAAGGGGACGGCCTGACGAACTCTCTGACCAGGCCCCAATTCGGGGTATGGCGAAGGGGGGGGGGGGGGGGGGTCTTGGGCCCTGTATCCCAGGGAGGATGGAATCGCCCCCCCACCCCCCCCACCCCCCCACCCCCACCCCCCCCCCCTCCTCCCCACTGCCCCCGGAGTGAGGGGAATGGTTCACAAACGTAAGGCTGGACACATGAGGAACGTCTGAGGACTCTGTGGGTCTGCACACCTACTGGCCGTGATGGAACAGTACATCAGCCGGGATGGGCCGAATGGCCTAATTTCTGCTCCGAGTCGTTTGGCCCGGCGTCGAACGATCATTTAGGGGTGACTGGGGTGGGGGGGGGGGGGAAGGGAGGGGAACTGGAATGGGGGGGGGGGGGGGGGGAGATTGAATCACGCGTCATCCTGTCGAATGGTGGAACGGGCTAGAAGGGCCGATTGGCCTCCTCCCGTTTCTGTTGCCGAAGGTTTTACTGTCGCAGCCTTCCACACAGAGTGGGGTTTCCCCAACTCCGTCGAGCCGAGTCAAGCTCCATCTACTTATATAAATAGAGTAAAGCTCCCTCTACACTGTCCCCCCCATCAAACACTCCCAGGGACAGGGACAGCACGGGGTCAGATACAGAGTAAAGCTCCCTCTACACTGTCCCCCCCCATCAAACACTCCCCGGGACAGGGACAGCACGGGGTTAGATACAGAGTAAAGCTCCCTCTACACTGTCCCCCCCCATCAAACACTCCCAGGGACAGGGACAGCACGGGGTGAGATACAGAGTAAAGCTCCCTCTACACTGTCCCCCCATCAAACACTCCCAGGGA
Organism: Chiloscyllium punctatum; assembly: GCF_047496795.1. Taxonomy (NCBI): domain Eukaryota; kingdom Metazoa; phylum Chordata; class Chondrichthyes; order Orectolobiformes; family Hemiscylliidae; genus Chiloscyllium; species Chiloscyllium punctatum. The sequence goes on from NC_092766.1 coordinate 5,555,663, forward strand.
CAGGGACAGTACGGGGTTAGATACAGAGTAAAGCTCCCTCTACACTGTACCCCCATCAAACACTCCCAGGGACAGGGACAGTACGGGATTAGATACAGAGTAAAGCTCCCTCTACACTGTCCCCCCATCAAACACTCCCAGGGACAGGGACAGCACAGGGGTTAGATACAGAGTAAAGCTCCCTCTACACTGTACCCCCATCAAACACTCCCAGGGACAGGGACAGCACAGGGGTTAGATACAGAGTAAAGCTCCCTCTACACTGTACCCCCATCAAACACTCCCAGGGACAGGGACAGTACGGGATTAGATACAGAGTAAAGCTCCCTCTACACTGTCCCCCCCCATCAAACACTCCCAGGGACAGGGACAGCACGGGGTTAGATACAGAGTAAAGCTCCCTCTACACTGTCTCCCCCCATCAAACACTCCCAGGGACAGGGACAGCACCGGGTTAGATACAAAGTAAAGCTCCCTCTACACTGTCCCCCCCATCAAACACTCCCAGGGACAGGGACAGCACAGGGGTTAGATACAGAGTAAAGCTTCCTCTACACTGTCCCCCCATCAAACACTCCCAGGGACAGGGACAGCACAGGGGTTAGATACAGAGTAAAGCTCCCTCTACACTGTCCCCCCATCAAACACTCCCAGGGACAGGGACAGCACGGGGTTAGATACAGAGTAAAGCTCCCTCTACACTGTCCCCCATCAAACACTCCCAGGGACAGGGACAGCACGGGGTTAGATACAGAGTAAAGCTCCCTCTACACTGTCCCCCCATCAAACACTCCCAGGGACAGGGACAGGGACAGCACGGGGTTAGATACAAAGTAAAGCTTCCTCTACACAGTCCCCATCAAACACTCCCAGGGACAGGGACAGCACGGGGTTAGATACAGAGTAAAGCTCCCTCTACACTGTCCCCGTCATCAAACACTCCCAGGGACAGGGACAGGGACAGTACGGGGTTAGATACAGAGTAAAGCTCCCTCTACACTGTCTCCCCCCATCAAACACTCCCAGGGACAGGGACAGCACGGGGTTAGATACAAAGTAAAGCTTCCTCTACACAGTCCCCATCAAACACTCCCAGGGACAGGGACAGCACGGGGTTAGATACAGAGTAAAGCTCCCTCTACACTGTCCCCCCCCATCAAACACTCCCAGGGACAGGGACAGCACAAGGTTAGATACAGAGTAAAGCTTCCTCTACACTGTCCCCATAAAACATTCCCAGGGACAGGGACAGCACGGGGTTAGATACAGAGTAAAGCTCCCTCGACAATGTCCCCCCATCAAACACTCCCAGGGACAGGGACAGCACGGGGTCAGATACAGAGTAAAGCTTCCTCTACACTGTCACCCATCAAACACTCCCATGGACAGGGACAGCATGGGGCTAGATATAGTGTAAAGCTCCCTCTACACTGTCCCCCATCAAACACTCCCAGGGACAGGGACAGCACAGGGTTAGATACAGAGTAAAGCTCCCTCTACACTGTCCCCCCATCAAACACTCCCAGGGACAGGGACAGCACGGGGTTAGATACAGAGTAAAGCTTCCTCTACACTGTCCCCGCATCAAACACTCCCCGGGACAGGGACAGCACGGGGTTAGATACAGAGTAAAGCTCCCTCTACACTGTCCCCCCATCAAACACTCCCAGGGACAGGGACAGGGACAGCACGGGGTTAGATACAGAGTAAAGCTCCCTCTACACTGACCCCCATCAAACACTTCCAGGGACAGGGACAGGGACAGGGACAGCACGGGGTTAGATACAAAGTAAAGCTCCCTCTACACTGTCCCCCGATCAAACACTCCCAGGGACAGGGACAGCACTGGGTTAGATACAGAGTAAAGCTTCCTCTACACTGTCCCCCCATCAAACACTCCCAGGGACAGGGACAGCACGGGGTTAGATACAGAGTAAAGCTCCCACTACACTGTCCCCCCATCAAACACTCCCAGGGACAGGGACAGCACGGGGTTAGATACAGAGTAAAGCTCCCTCTACACTGTTCACCCATCAAACACTCCCAGGGACAGGGACAGCACGGGGTTAGATACAGAGTAAAGCTCCCTCTACACTGTCCCCCCCATCAAACACTCCCAGGGACAGGGACAGCACGGGGTTAGATACAGAGTAAAGCTCACTCTACACTGTCCCCCCATCAAACACTCCCAGGGACAGGGACAGCACGGGGTTAGATACAGAGTAAAGCTCCCTCTACACTGTCCCCCCATCAAACACTCCCAGGGACAGGGACAGCACGGGGTTAGATACAGAGTAAAGCTCCCTCTACACTGTTCACCCATCAAACACTCCCAGGGACAGGGACAGCACGGGGTTAGATACAGAGTAAAGCTCCCTCTACACTGTCCCCCCCATCAAACACTCCCAGGGACAGGGACAGCACGGGGTTAGATACAGAGTAAAGCTCACTCTACACTGTCCCCCCATCAAACACTCCCAGGGACAGGGACAGCACGGGGTTAGATACAGAGTAAAGCTCCCTCTACACTGTTCACCCATCAAACACTCCCAGGGACAGGGACAGCACGGGGTCAGATACAGAGTAAAGCTCCCTCTACACTGTCCCCCCATCAAACACTCCCAGGGACAGGGACAGTACGGGGTTAGATACAGAGTAAAGCTCACTCTACACTGTCCCCCCATCAAACACTCCCAGGGACAGGGACAGCACGGGGTTAGATACAGAGTAAAGCTCCCTCTACACTGTTCACCCATCAAACACTCCCAGGGACAGGGACAGCACGGGGTTAGATACAGAGTAAAGCTCACTCTACACTGTCCCCCCATCAAACACTCCCAGGGACAGGGACAGCACGGGGTTAGATACAGAGTAAAGCTCCCTCTACACTGTTCACCCATCAAACACTCCCAGGGACAGGGACAGCACGAGGTTAGATACAGAGTAAAGCTCCCTCTACACTGTTCACCCATCAAACACTCCCAGGGACAGGGACAGCACGGGGTTAGATACAGAGTAAAGCTCCCTCTACACTGTCCCCCCCATCAAACACTCCCAGGGACAGGGACAGCACGGGGTTAGATACAGAGTAAAGCTCACTCTACACTGTCCCCCCATCAAACACTCCCAGGGACAGGGACAGTACGGGGTTAGGTGCAGAGTAAAGCTCCCTCTGCACTGTCCCCCCATCAAACACTCCCAGGGACAGGGACAGCACGGGGTTAGGTGCAGAGTAAAGCTCCCTCTACACTGTCCCCCCATCAAACACTCCCAGGGACAGGGACAGCACGGGGTTAGATACAGAGTAAAGCTCCCTCTACACTGTCCCCCCCATCAAACACTCCCAGGGACAGGGCCAATACGGGGTAGATACAGAGTAAAGCTCCCTCTACACTGTCCCCCCCATCAAACACTCCCAGGGACAGGGACAGCACGGGATTAGATACAGAGTAAAGCTTCCTCTACACTGTCCTCTCCCATCAAACGCTCCCAGGAACAGGGACAGCACGGGGTTAGATACAGAGTAAAGCTTCCTCTACACTGTCCCCCCATCAAACACTCCCAGGGACAGGGACAGTACGGGGTTAGATACAGAGTAAAGCTCCCTCTACACTGTCCCCCCCCATCAAACACTCCCAGGGACAGGGACAGCACGGGGTTAGATACAGAGTAAAGCTCCCTCTACACTGTCCCCCCATCAAACACTCCCAGGGACAGGGACAGCACGGGGTTAGATACAGAGTAAAGCTCCCTCTACACTGTCCCCCATCAAACACTCCCAGGGACAGGGACAGCACGGGGTTAGATACAGAGTAAAGCTCCCTCTACACTGTCCCCCCATCAAACACTCCCAGGGACAGGGACAGCACGGGGTTAGATACAGAGTAAAGCTCCCTCTACACTGTCCCCCCCATCAAACACTCCCAGGGACAGGGACAGCACGGGGTTAGATACAGAGTAAATCTCCCTCTACACTGTCCCCCCCATCAAACATTCCCAGGGACAGGGACTGTACGGGGTAGATACAGAGTAAAGCTCCCTCTACACTGTCCCCTCCCATCAAACGCTCCCAGGAACAGGGACAGCACGGGGTTAGAGACAGAGTAAAGCTCTCTCTACACTGTACCCCCCCCATCAAACACTCCCAGGGACAGGGACAGCACGGGGTTAGATACAGAGTAAAGCTCCCTCTACACTGTCCCCCCCATCAAACCCTCCCAGGGACAGGGACAGCATGGGGTTAGATACAGAGTAAAGCTCCCTCTACACTGTCCCCCACATCAAACACTCCCAGGGACAGGGACAGCACCGGGTTAGATACAAAGTAAAGCTCCCTCTACACTGTCCCCCCCATCAAACACTCCCAGGGATAGGGACAGCACGGGGTTAGATACAGAGTAAAGCTCCCTCTACACTGTCTCCCCATCAAACACTCCCAGGGACAGGGACAGCACAGGGTTAGATACAGAGTAAAGCTCCCTCTACACTGTCCCCCCATCAAACACTCCCAGGGACAGGGACAGCACGGGGTTAGATACAGAGTAAAGCTCCCTCTACACTGTCTCCCCCCATCAAACACTCCCAGGGACAGGGACAGCACCGGGTTAGATACAAAGTAAAGCTCTCTCTACACTGTCACCCCATCAAACACTCCCAGGGACAGGGACAGCACGGGGTGAGGTGCAGAGTAAAGCTCCCTCTACACTGTCCCCCCATCAAACATTCCCAGGGACAGGGACAGCACGGGGTTAGATACAGAGTAAAGCTTCCTCTACACTGTCCCCCCTCCATCAAACACTCCCAGGGACAGGGACAGCACGGGGTCAGATACAGAGTTAAGCTTCCTCTACACTGTCACCCATCAAACACTCCCAGGGACAGGGACAGCACAGGGTTAGATACAGAGTAAAGCTCCCTCTACACTGTCCCCCCATCAAACACTCCCAGGGACAGGGACAGCACGGGGTTAGATACAGAGTAAAGCTTCCTCTACACTGTCCCCGCATCAAACACTCCCCGGGACAGGGACAGCACGGGGTTAGATACAGAGTAAAGCTCCCTCTACACTGTCCCCTCCCATCAAACGCTCCCAGGAACAGGGACAGCACGGGGTTAGATACAGAGTAAAGCTCCCTCTACACTGTCCCCCCCATCAAACACTCCCAGGGACAGGGACAGCACGGGATTAGATACAGAGTAAAGCTTCCTCTACACTGTCCCCCCCATCAAACATTCCCAGGGACAGGGACAGTACGGGGTTAGATACAGAGTAAAGCTCCTTCTACACTGTCCCCCCATCAAACGCTCCCAGGAACAGGGACAGCACGGGGTTAGATACAGAGTAAAGCTCCCTCTACACTGTCCCCTCCCATCAAACGCTCCCAGGAACAGGGACAGCACGGGGTTAGATACAGAGTAAAGCTCCCTCTACACTGTCCCCCCATCAAACACTCCCAGGGACAGGGACAGGGACAGCACGGGGTTAGATACAGAGTAAAGCTCCCTCTACACTGACCCCCATCAAACACTTCCAGGGACAGGGACAGGGACAGCACGGGGTTAGATACAAAGTAAAGCTCCCTCTACACTGTCCCCCCATCAAACACTCCCAGGGACAGGGACAGCACGGGGTTAGATACAGAGTAAAGCTCCCTCTACACTGTCCCCCATTCCAGGGACCGGGACAGCACAGGGTTAGATACAGAGAAAAGCTCCCTCTACACTGTCCCCCCATCAAACACTCCCAGGGACAGGGACAGCACGGTGTTAGATACAGAGTAAAGCTTCCTCTACACTGTCCCCCCCCATCAAACACTCCCAGGGACAGGGACAGCATGGGGCTAGATATAGTGTAAAGCTCCCCCTACACTGTCCCCCATCAAACACTCCCAGGGACAGGGATAGCACGGGGTTAGATACAGAGTAAAGCTCCCTCTACACTGTCCCCGCATCAAACACTCCCCGGGACAGGGACAGCACGGGGTTAGATACAGAGTAAAGCTCCCTCTACACTGTCCCCCCCATCAAACACTCCCAGGGACAGGGACAGCACGGGATTAGATACAGAGTAAAGCTTCCTCTACACTGTCCCCCCCATCAAACATTCCCAGGGACAGGGACAGTACGGGGTTAGGTACAGAGTAAAGCTCCCTCTACACTGTCCCCCCATCAAACACTCCCAGGGACAGGGACAGCACGGGGTTAGATACAGAGTAAAGCTCCCTCTACACTGTCCCCCCATCAAACACTCCCAGGGACAGGGACATCACACGGTTAGATACAGAGTAAAGCTCCCTCTACACTGTCCCCCCCATCAAACACTCCCAGGGACAGGGACAGCACGGGATTAGATACAGAGTAAAGCTCCCTCTACACTGACCCCCATCAAACACTTCCAGGGACAGGGACAGGGACAGCACGGGGTTAGATACAAAGTAAAGCTCCCTCTACACTGTCCCCCCATCAAACACTTCCAGGGACAGGGACAGGGACAGCACGGGGTTAGATACAGAGTAAAGCTCCCTCTACACTGTACCCCCCATCAAACACTTCCAAGGACAGGGACAGCACAGGGTTAGATACAGAGTAAAGCTCCCTCTACACTGTCCCCCATTCCAGGGACCGGGACAGCACAGGGTTAGATACAGAGTAAAGCTCCCTCTACACTGTCCCCCATTCCAGGGACAGGGACAGCACTGGGTTAGGTGCAGAGAAAAGCTCCCTCTACACTGTCCCCCCATCAAACATTCCCAGGGACAGGGACAGCATGGGGTTAGATACAGAGTAAAGCTCCCTCGACACTGTCCCCCATCAAACACTCCCAGGGACAGGAACAGCACGGGGTTAGATACAGAGTAAAGCTCCCTCTACACTGTCCCCCCATCAAACACTCCCAGGGACAGGAACAGCACGGGGTTAGATACAGAGTAAAGCTCCCTCTACACTGTCCCCCCATCAAACACTCCCAGGGACAGGGACAGGGACAGTACGGGGTTAGGTGCAGAGTAAAGCTCCCTCTACACTGTCCCCCCATCAAACATTCCCAGGGACAGGGACAGTACGGGGTTAGGTGCAGAGTAAAGCTCTCTCTACACTGTCCCCCCATCAAACACACCCAGGGACAGGGACAGCACAGGGTTAGATACAGAGTAAACCTCCCTCTACACTGTCCCCCCATCAAACACTCCCAGGGACAGGGACAGCACGGGGTTAGATACAGAGTAAAGCTCCCTCTACACTGTCCCCCCATCAAACATTCCCAGGGACAGGGACAGTACGGGGTTAGATACAGAGTAAACCTCCCTCTACACTGTCCCCCCATCAAACACCCTCAGGGACAGGGACAGCACGGGGTTAGATACAGAGTAAAGCTCCCTCTACACTGTCCCCCCCCATCAAACACTCCCAGGGACAGGGACAGGGACAGCACGGGGTTAGATACAGAGTAAAGCTCTCTCTACACTGACCCCCATCAAACACTTCCAGGGACAGGGACAGCACAGTGTTAGATACAGAGTAAAGCTTCCTCTACACTGTCCCCCCATCAAACACTCCCAGGGACAGGGACAGCACAGGGTTAGATACAGAGTAAAGCTTCCTCTACACTGTCGACATCAAACACTCCCAGGGACAGGGACAGGGACAGGGACAGTACGGGGTTAGGTGCAGAGTAAAGCTCCCTCTACACTGTCCCCCCATCAAACACTCCCAGGGTCAGGGACAGCACAGGGTTAGATACAGAGTAAAGCTTCCTCTACACTGTCCCCATCAAACACTCCCAGGGACAGGGACAGGGACAGGGACAGTACGGGGTTAGGTGCAGAGTAAAGCTTCCTCTACACTGTCCCCCCATCAAACACACCCAGGGACAGGGACAGCACGGGGTTAGATACAGAGTAAAGCTCCCTCTACACTGTCCCCCATCAAACACTCCCAGGGACAGGGACAGCACGGGGTTAGATACAGAGTAAAGCTCCCTCTACACTGTCCCCCCATCAAACACTCCCAGGGACAGGGACAGCACGGGGTTAGATACTGAGTAAAGCTCCCTCTACACTGTCCCCCCATCAAACACTCCCAGGGACAGGGACAGCACGGGGTTAGATACAGAGTAAAGCTCCCTCTACACTGTCCCCCCATCAAACACTCCCAGGGACAGGGACAGCACGGGGTTAGATACAGAGTAAAGCTCCCTCTACACTGTCCCCCCATCAAACACTCCCAGGACAGGGACAGCACGGGGTTAGATACAGAGTAAAGCTCACTCTACACTGTCCCCCCATCAAACACTCCCAGGGACAGGGACAGCACGGTGTTAGATACAGAGTAAAGCTCACTCTACACTGTCCCCCCCATCCCAGGGACAGGGACAGCACGGGTTTAGATACAGAGTAAAGCTTCCTCTACACTGTCCCCCCATCAAACACTCCCAGGGACAGGGACAGGGATAGTACGGGGTTAGGTGCAGAGTAAAGCTCCCTCTACACTGTCCCCCCATCAAACATTCCCAGGGACAGGGACAGTACGGGGTTAGGTGCAGAGTAAAGCTCCCTCTACACTGTCCCCCCATCAAACACTCCCAGGGACAGGGACAGGGACAGCACGGGGTTAGATACAGAGTAAAGCTCTCTCTACACTGTCCCCCCCATCAAACACTCCCAGGGACAGGGACAGCACGGGGTTAGATACAGAGTAAAGCTCCCTCTACACTGTCCCCCCCATCAAACACTCCCAGGGACAGGGACAGCACGGGGTTAGATACAGAGTAAAGCTCCCTCTACACTGTCCCCCCATCAAACACTCCCAGGGACAGGGACAGCACAGGGTTAGATACAGAGTAAAGCTCCCTCTACACTGTCCCCCCATCAAACACTCCCAGGGACAGGGACAGCACGGGGTTAGATACAGAGTAAACCTCCCTCTACACTGTCCCCCCATCAAACACTCCCAGGGACAGGAACAGTACGGGGTTAGGTGCAGAGTAAAGCTCCCTCTACACTGTCCCCCCATCAAACACTCCCAGGGTCAGGGACAGCACGGGGTTAGATACAGAGTAAAGCTCCCTCTACACTGTCCCCCATCAAACACTCCCAGGGACAGGGACAGCACGGGGTTAGATACAGAGTAAAGCTTCCTCTACACTGTCCCCCCATCAAACACTCCCAGGGACAGGGACAGGGACAGCACGGGGTTAGATACAGAGTAAAGCTCCCTCTACACTGTCCCCCCCATCAAACACTCCCAGGGACAGGGACAGGACGGGGTTAGATACAGAGTAAAGCTCTCTCTACACTGTCCCCTCATCAAACACTCCCAGGGACAGGGACAGCACAGGGTTAGATACAGAGTAAAGCTTCCTCTACACTGTCCCCCCCATCAAACACACCCAGGGACAGGGACAGCACGGGGTTAGATACAGAGTAAAGCTCCCTCTACACTGTCCCCCCCATCAAACACACCCAGGGACAGGGACAGCACGGGGTTAGATACAGAGTAAAGCTTCCTCTACACTGTCCCCCCCATCAAACACACCCAGGGACAGGGACAGCACGGGGTTAGATACAGAGTAAAGCTCCCTCTACACTGTCCCCCCCATCAAACACTCCCAGAGACAGGGACAGCACGGGATTCGATACAGTGTAAAGCTCCCTCTACACTGTCCCCCCCCATCAAACACTCCCAGGGACAGGGACAGCACGGGATTCGATACAGTGTAAAGCTCCCTCTACACTGTCCCCCCCCCATCAAACACTCCCAGGGACAGGGACAGCACGGGGTTAGACACAGAGTCAAGCTCCCTCAGCATTGGGGGCCGGGATCGTCTGGGAAGGGGGTTGGGTTCTGAGCAGGGAGACGGATCTCTCCATCTTTCCCAGTGCGTTTGCCAGGCTCCTGGATAGTTCGAATAGTTGTGCATTGGTATTTCCCGTTGGAATAATGTGTGTGTGTGCGAGAGAGAGAGAGAGAGAGAGACTTCAAACCTTCTCTCTCTCTCTCTCTCGGTCTCTCTCGCTGGTTCCAAACTAATTCCTGCAGAACTAACACTCCTGCCCCGTCCCCCCCCCTCTCTCTCTCTCTCTCTCTCTCCCTTCTTTGCCTGTTCTACGCCTGTTAAATCCTCGGCAGTCAGACCTTACATGGATAAGTCTCCTCTCAGTTGACAGACTATTTTTTTTTCCCCTTGTCAGATCCTGCCCCTCCCCTCCTTCCCTCGACTCTCTGGGAAGTCTCTGGGTCCCGCCAAGATGAGAGGGATCAGGGACATCGAGTAGTCCCCCTGTGTCCGAGAGGGGCACAGACACAGAGAGAGAGAGAGAGAGAACAGGCGCAGAGCAGGGACCTGAAGGATGGATGATTTGGGTAAGTGATGCAGAGGTTGGCGGGGGGGGGGGGAGAGACGGGGAGCGGTAGGGAGGGTGGGGAAGGAGGGAGGGTGGGAGGGAGAGCGAACGCTCCACACCAGATCCCGCAATCCCTTCAACTCACGCCAGGCAGCCCCCCCCAACCCCCACCCCAGGAGTTTAATCATCTGACAGACTGACAGGAAACAGCTCCGAGTCCAGGCAACGGTCTGACACCTCTCGAACAGGTCTCAGCTGTAACACCCTGACTGTGTCTGACTGTCTGTAACTCCCTGTGTGTGACTGTCTGTAACGCTCCGACCATGTGTCACCGTCTGTAACTCCCTGTGTGTGACGGTCTGTAATTCCCTGTGTGTCACTGTCTGTAACTCCCTGTGTGTGACGGTCTGTAATTCCCTGTGTGTCACTGTCTGTAACTCTCTGACTGTGTCAGACCATCTGTAACTCCCTGTGTGCGACTGTCTGTAACTCCCTGTGTGACTATCTGTAACTCCGTGTGTGTGACTGTAACTCCCTGACTGTGTGTGACTGTCTGTAACTCCCTGACTGTGTGTGACTGTCTGTAACTCCCTGACTGTGTGCGACTGTCTGTAACTCCGTGTGTGTGACTGTAACTCCGTGACTGTGTGCAACTGTCTGTAACTCCGTGTGTGACTGTCTGTAACTCCGTGTGTGTGACTGTAACTCCGTGACTGTGTGCGACTGTCTGTAACTCCGTGTGTGACTGTCTGTAACTCCGTGTGTGTGACTGTAACTCCCTGACTGTGTGCGACTGTCTGCAACTCCGTGTGTGACTGTCTGTAACTCCGTGTGTGTGTGACTGTAACTCCGTGTGTGTGACTGTAACTCCCTGACTGTGTGTTACTGCCTCTAACTCCCTGTGTGTGAGACTGTCTGTAACTCCCTGTGTGTGAGACTGTCTGTAACTCCCTGTGCATGACTGCCTGTAACTCCCTGTGTGTGACTGTCTGTAACACCCTGACTGTGTGTGACTGTCTGTACCGCTCTAACAGTGTCAGACCATCTGTAACTCCCTGCATCTGACCATCTGTAACTCCCTGTGCGTGACTGTCTGTAACACTCTGACTGTGTGTGACTGTCTGTAACTCCGTGTGTGAGACTGTCTGTAACTCCCTGTGCATGACTGCCTGTAACTCCCTGTGTGTGACTGTCTGTAACACCCTGACTGTGTGTGACTGTCTGTACCGCTCTAACAGTGTCAGACCATCTGTAACTCCCTGCATCTGACCATCTGTAACTCCCTGTGCGTGACTGTCTGTAACACTCTGACTGTGTGTGACTGTCTGTAACTCCGTGTGTGAGACTGTCTGTAACTCCCTGTGCATGACTGCCTGTAACTCCCTGTGTGTGACTGTCTGTAACACCCTGACTGTGTGTGACTGTCTGTACCGCTCTAACAGTGTCAGACCATCTGTAACTCCCTGCATCTGACCATCTGTAACTCCCTGTGTGTGACTGTAACTCCCTGACTGTGTGCGACTGTCTGTAATTCCCTGTGTGTGAGAGACTGTCTGTAACTCCCTGTGTGCGACTGTCTGTAACTCCCTGTCTGTGACCATCTGTAACTCCCTGACCATGTGTGACTGTCTGTAACTCCGTGTCTGACCGTCTGTAACTCTATGTGTATGACTGTCTGTAACTCTGTGTGTGATAGTCTGTAACTCCCTGACTTGTGTCACCATCTGTACCTCTATGACTGTGTGACTGTCTGTACCACTCTGACTATGTGTCACCATCTGCACCTCTTTGTGCCTGACCATCTGTAACTCCCTGACTGTGTGTGACTGTCTGTAGCTTCCTGATTGTGTCTCTCCAACTGTCTGTTACTCTCTGTGTGTGTTTCTCTGACTGCCTGTGTATTTCCAACTGCCTGTGCCTCTCCGACTACTTGTGACTCTCTGCCTGTGTCTCCCTGCCTGTCTGTATCTCCATAACTATCTGTGACTCTCCGACTGTCTGTGTCTCTCCGACTGTTGGTGTCTCTCTGGCTGCCTGTGTCTCTCCAACTGCCTCTGACTTTCTGACTGTCTCTGACTCGCAACGGTGTCTCTCCGACTGTCTGTGACTTTCTGACTGTCTGCGTCTCTCCGACAGTCTGCGACTCTCCGACAGTCTGCGACTCTCCGACAGTCTGCGACTCTCCGACAGTCTGCGACTCTCTGACAGTCTGTGTCTCTCCGACAGTCTGTGTCTCTCCGACTGCCTGTGTCTCTCCGACTGCCTGTGTCTCTCTGACTGCCTGTGTCTCTCTGACTGCCTGTGTCTCTCCGATTGTCTGTGACTCTGACTGTCTGCGTCTCTCTGACAGTCTGTGTCTCTCCGACAGTCTGTGACTCTCCGACAGTCTGTGTCTCTCCGATTGTCTGTGACTCTCTGACAGTCTGTGACTCTCTGACAGTCTGTGTCTCTCTGACAGTCTGTGTCTCTCTGACAGTCTGTGTCTCTCCGACAGTCTGTGACTCTCCGACTGTCTGTGACTCTCTGACAGTCTGTGACTCTCTGACAGTCTGTGTCTCTCTGACAGTCTGTGACTCTCCGACAGTCTGTGTCTCTCCGATTGTCTGTGACTCTCTGACAGTCTGTGTCTCTCTGACAGTCTGTGTCTCTCTGACAGTCTGTGTCTCTCTGACAGTCTGTGTCTCTCCGACAGTCTGTGACTCTCTGACAGTCTGTGACTCTCTGACAGTCTGTGACTCTCCGACTGTCTGTGTCTCTCCGACTGCCTGTGTCTCTCTGACAGTCTGTGACTCTCTGACAGTCTGTGACTCTCTGACTGCCTGTGTCTCTCCGACAGTCTGTGACTCTCCGACAGTCTGTGTCTCTCCGATTGTCTGTGACTCTCTGACAGTCTGTGACTCTCTGACAGTCTGTGTCTCTCTGACAGTCTGTGTCTCTCTGACAGTCTGTGTCTCTCCGACAGTCTGTGACTCTCCGACAGTCTGTGACTCTCCGATTGTCTGTGACTCTCTGACAGTCTGTGTCTCTCCGATTGTCTGTGACTCTCTGACAGTCTGTGACTCTCTGACAGTCTGTGTCTCTCTGACAGTCTGTGTCTCTCTGACAGTCTGTGTCTCTCCGACAGTCTGTGTCTCTCCGACAGTCTGTGACTCTCCGACTGTCTGTGACTCTCTGACAGTCTGTGACTCTCTGACAGTCTGTGTCTCTCTGACAGTCTGTGACTCTCCGACAGTCTGTGTCTCTCCGATTGTCTGTGACTCTCTGACAGTCTGTGACTCTCTGACAGTCTGTGTCTCTCTGACAGTCTGTGTCTCTCTGACAGTCTGTGTCTCTCCGACAGTCTGTGACTCTCTGACAGTCTGTGACTCTCTGACAGTCTGTGACTCTCCGACTGTCTGTGTCTCTCCGACTGCCTGTGTCTCTCTGACAGTCTGTGACTCTCTGACAGTCTGTGACTCTCTGACTGCCTGTGTCTCTCCGACAGTCTGTGACTCTCCGACTGTCTGTGACTCTCTGACAGTCTGTGACTCTCTGACAGTCTGTGACTCTCTGACAGTCTGTGTCTCTCTGACAGTCTGTGTCTCTCCGACAGTCTGTGTCTCTCCGACAGTCTGTGACTCTCCGATTGTCTGTGACTCTCTGACAGTCTGTGACTCTCTGACAGTCTGTGTCTCTCTGACAGTCTGTGACTCTCCGACAGTCTGTGTCTCTCCGATTGTCTGTGACTCTCTGACAGTCTGTGACTCTCTGACAGTCTGTGTCTCTCTGACAGTCTGTGTCTCTCCGACAGTCTGTGACTCTCTGACAGTCTGTGACTCTCTGACAGTCTGTGACTCTCCGACTGTCTGTGTCTCTCCGACTGCCTGTGTCTCTCTGACAGTCTGTGACTCTCTGACTGCCTGTGTCTCTCCGACTGCCTGTGTCTCTCTGACTGTCTGTGTCTCTCTGACAGTCTGTGACTCTCTGACAGTCTGTGTCTCTCTGACAGTCTGTGTCTCTCCGACTGTCTGTGTCTCTCCGACTGTCTGTGTCTCTCCGATTGTCTGTGACTCTCTGACAGTCTGTGACTCTCTGACAGTCTGTGTCTCTCTGACAGTCTGTGTCTCTCCGACTGTCTGTGTCTCTCTAACCGTCTGTGACTCTCTGACAGTTTGTGACTCTCTGACAGTCTGTGTCTCTCCGACAGTCTGTGACTCTCCGACTGTCTGTGACTGCCCGAGTGTGTGTGTTACTAACTGGGACTGCTGTAATGCCTGGGGACGTCTGGAGCTGCAGATTGCTGTCTCGGTGCTGGTGCAGACACTGAACCCTGAGTTGGAGTCTGAGAATGGGTTGTGTTGCCTGTTTCCTGTGACTGTGGTGGTCTGTAACTCCCTCTGAGCTCAGTGCCTGTTGGGTGAGATTCCAGGGGTCTGTCAGTCTCAGTGATCACCTCAGGCTGTCGTTTCAGGGAAACATTGCTCTGTTTAATCCTGTCGCTCGCTCTTGATTCAGACTCACATCTCTCCCCACCAACAACACACTCACCAAACACAGATACACACACACACACACACCAAACACAGATACACACACACACACACACACCAAACACAGATACACACACACACACACACTCACCAAACACACACCCCACACACACACACTCACCAAACACAGATACACACACACACACACACAGACACACAGACACACACACAGATACACACACACACACACCAAATACACACAGACAAATACACAAATACACACACACACACACAGACGCACACATACACACAGATACACACACACAGACACACACACACAAACAGATACACACATACACACAGATACACACACACACAAATACACAGATACACACACACACACCAAACACAGATACCTACACAAATACACACACACACACACACAGACGCACACATACACACAGATACACACACACACACAAATACACAGATATG
>NC_092766.1:5571066-5576066 GCF_047496795.1 Chiloscyllium punctatum
AGACCCTTCGGTCTAACCCATCCATGCTGACCCAGATATCCCAACCCAATCTCGTCCCCACCTGCCAGCACCCGGCCCATATCCCTCCAAACCCTTCCTATTCATGTCCCCATCCAAATGCCCCTTAAATGTTGTAATTGTCCCAGCCTCCACCACATCCTCTGGCAGCTCATTCCATACACGTACCACCCTCTGGGTGAAAAAGTTGCCCCTTGGGTCTCTTTTATATCTTTCCCCTCTCACCCTAAACCTATGCCCCTCTAGTTCTGGACTCCCCAACCTCAGGGAAAAGACTTTGCCTATTTATCCTATCCATGCCCCTCATGATTTTATAAACCTCTATAAGGTCACCCCTCAGCCTCCGACGCTCCAGGGAAAACAGCCCCAGCCTGTTCAGCCTCTCCCTGTAGCTCAAACCCTCCAACCCTGGCAACATCCTTGTAAATCTTTTCTGAACCTTTTCAAGTTTCACAACATCTTTCCGATAGGAAGGAGACCAGAATTGCACGCAATATTCCAACAGTGGCCTAACCAATGTCCTGTACAGCCGCAACATGACCTCCCAACTCCTGTACTCAATACTCTGACCAATAAAGGAAAGCATACCAAACACCTTCTTCACTATCCTATCTACCCGCGACTCCACTTTCAAGGAGCTATGAACCTGCACTCCAAGGTCTCTTTGTTCAGCAACACTCCCTCGGACCTTACCATTAAGTGTATAAGTCCTGCTAAGATTTGCTTTCCCAAAATGAAGCACCTCACATTTATCTGAATTAAACTCCATCTGCCACTTCTCAGCCCATTGGCCCGTCTGGTCCAGATCCTGTTGTAATCTGAGGTAACCCTCTTCGCTGTCCACTACACCTCCAATTTTGGGGTCATCTGCAAACTGACTAAATACACGGTGTCTCAGTGGTTAGCACGGCTGCCTCACAGCGCCAGAGACCCAGGTTCGAGTCCCCACTCGGGGGACTGTCTGTGTGGAGTTTGCACATTCTCCCTGTGTCTGCGTGGGTTCCCTCTGGTGCTCCGGTTTCCTCCCACAGTCCAAAGATGTGCAGGTCAGGGTGGATTGGCCATGGGAAATTGTCCCATAGTGCCCAGGGATGTGCAGGTTAGGGTGGATTGGCCGTGGGAAATTGTCCCATAGTGCCCAGGGATGTGCAGGTTAGGGTGGATTGGCCATGGGAAATTGTCCCATAGTGCCCAGGGATGTGCAGGTTAGGGTGGGTTGGCCATGGGAAATTGTCCCATAGTGCCCAGGGATGTGCAGGTTAGGGTGGGTTGGCCATGGGAAATTGTCCCATAGTGCCCAGGGATGTGCAGGTTAGGGTGGATCGGCCGTGGGAAATTGTCCCATAGTGCCCAGGGATGTGCAGGTTAGGGTGGGATTGGCCATGGGAAATTGTCCCATAGTGCCCAGGGATGTGCAGATTAGGGTGGATTGGTCATGGGAAATTGTCCCTAAGTGCCCAGGGATGTGCAGGTTAGGGTGGATTGGTCATGGGAAATTGTCCCATAGTGCCCAGGGATGTGCAGGTTAGGGTGGGTTGGCCGTGGGAAATTGTCCCATAGTGCCCAGGGATGTGCAGGTTAGGGTGGATTGGTCATGGGAAATTGTCCCATAGTGCCCAGGGATGTGCAGGTTAGGGTGGATTGGTCATGGGAAATTGTCCCATAGTGCCCAGGGATGTGCAGGTTAGGGTGGGATTGGCCGTGGGAAATTGTCCGATAGTGTCCCGGGATATGCAGGTTAGGGTGGATTGGCCATGGGAAATTGTCCCATAGTGCCCAGGGATGTACAGGTTAGGGTGGATTGGCCATGGGAAATTGTCCCATAGTGCCCAGGGATGTGCAGGTTAGGGTGGATTGGCCGTGGGAAATTGTCCCATAGTGTCCAGGGATGTGCAGGTTAGGGTGGGACGGCCATGGGAAATTGTCCCATAGTGTCCAGGGATGTGCAGGTTAGGGTGGGTCGGCCATGGGAAATTGTCCCATAGTGCCCAGGGATGTGCAGGTTAGGGTGGGTCGGCCATGGGAAATTGTCCCATAGTGCCCAGGGATGTGCAGGTTAGGGTGGATTGGCCGTGGGAAATTGTCCCATAGTGCCCAGGGATGTGCAGGTTAGGGTGGATTGGCCTTGGGAAATTGTCCCATAGTGCCCAGGGATGGACAGGTTAGGGTGGGTTGGCCTTGGGAAATTGTCCCATAGTGCCCAGGGATGGACAGGTTAGGGTGGGTCGGCCGTGGGAAATTGTCTGTAGTGTTAGATGAAGTGGTAAAATGTCGGGGAATGGGTCTGGGTGGGTTGTGCTTCGGAGGGTCAGTGTGAAACGTGTTGGGCCAAAGGGCATATTTCCACACTGTTGGGAATCTAATCTAATCTCATTCCTCTAATCCCTGCATCCAAATTATTTATATAAATGATGAAAAGTAGTGCCCCCCCCACCCCACTTGGGAAGGACTCTCAAGCAACTCCAGCACTCACCCTACCCCCCCCCCACCTCCCCCCCCCCCCAGCTCCCTCCCCCCGTCACACTTCCCCAACTGAGACCCAAACACCTTCCCCCACCCCCCCAGCTCCCTCCCCCCGTCACACTTCCCCAACTGAGACCCAAACACCTTCCCCCACCCCCCCAGCTCCCTCCCCCCGTCACACTTCCCCAACCGAGACCCAAACACCTTCCCCCCCCCCGTCACACTTCCCCAACTGAGACCCAAACACCTTCCCACACCCCCCCCAGCTCCCTCCCCCCAACACACTTCCCCAACTGAGACCCAAACACCTTCCCCCACCCCCCCAGCTCCCTCCCCCCCGTCACACTTCCCCAACTGAGACCCAAACACCTCCCCCCACCCCCCCCCAGCTCCCACCCCCCATCACACTTCCCCAACCGAGACCCAAGCACCTTCCCCCACCCCCCCAGCTCCCTCCCCCCGTCACACTTCCCCAACTGAGACCCAATCACCTTCCCCCCACCCCCCCCAGCTCCCACCCCCCATCACACTTCCCCAACCGAGACCCAAACACCTCCCCCCACCCCCCCCAGCTCCCTCCCCCCATCACACTTCCCCAACTGAGACCCAAACACCTTCCCCCACCCCCCCAGCTCCCTCCCCCCGTCACACTTCCCCAACCGAGACCCAAACACCTTCCCCCACCCCCCCCAGCTCACTCCCCCCGTCACACTTCCCCAACCGAGACCCAAGCACCTTCCCCCACCCCCCCCAGCTCCCTCCCCCCGTCACACTTCCCCAACTGAGACCCAAACACCTTCCCCCACCCCCCCCAGCTCCCTCCCCCCATCACACTTCCCCAACCGAGACCCAAACACCTTCCCCCACCCCCCCAGCTCCCTCCCCCCCATCACACTTCCCCAACCGAGACCCAAACACCTCCCCCCCACCGCCTGCCACCCATCGATTCGTGGGCTGTTTGACTGCAGCAGGCAGCACGCCCGAACCCCCCAGCTCCCACCACAGACCCGTTCCCCACCCCCATCCCACCACCGAGCACCGAGGAGGGTGGCTGACCCGAGACTGGTGGTGATCTTGGCGGCCAGGACGGTGGGGGCTGTGGCGTGGAATTGTGCACACTTCCCGAACTGGGAGACGGAGGCACCGAAGGTGGAATCCTGGAGCTCGGAGACATTGTGGCCGGTGAACTCACACACGATCCCTCCCAGGACAGACAGGTCCTCCTGACTCAGCTCCGAGACCGGCTTATTCTGGAACAACACAAGGCTCACATCATCCCCTTAACTCCCCCATCACACCCTCCCAGGGACAGGGACAGGGACAGCACGGGGTTAGGGACAGAGTAAAGCTCCCTCTACACTGTCCCCCATCAAACACTCCCAGGGACAGGGACAGCACGGGGTTAGATACAGAGTAAAGCTCTCTCTACACTGTCCCCCCCATCAAACACTCCCAGGGACAGGGACAGCATGGGGTTAGGGACAGAGTAAAGCTCCCTCTACACTGTCCCCCATCAAACACTCCCAGGACAGGGACAGCACGGGGTTAGGGACAGAGTAAAGCTCCCTCTACACTGTCCCCCATCAAACACTCCCAGGACAGGGACAGCACGAGGTTAGATACAGAGTAAAGCTCTCTCTACACTGTCCCCCATCAAACACTCCCAGGGACAGGGACAGCACGGGGTTAGATACAGAGTAAAGCTCCCTCTACACTGTCCCCCATCAAACACTCCCAGGGACAGGGACAGCATGGGGTTAGATACAGAGTAAAGCTCCCTCTACACTGTCCCCCATCAAACACTCCCAGGGACAGGGACAGGGACAGTACGGGGTTAGATACAGAGTAAAGCTCCCTCTACACTGTCTCCCCATCAAACACCCCCAGGACAGGGACAGCACGGGGTTAGGGACAGAGTAAACCTCCCTCTACACTGTCTCCCCATCAAACACCCCCAGGACAGGGACAGCACGGGGTTAGGGACAGAGTAAACCTCCCTCTACACTGTCCCCCCATCAAACACCCCCAGGACAGGGACAGCACGGGATTAGATACAGAGTAAAGCTCCCTCTACACTGTCCCCCCCATCAAACACCACCAGGACAGGGACAGCACGGGGTTAGATACAGAGTAAAGCTCCCTCTACACTGTCTCCCCATTAAACACTCCCAGGGACAGGGACAGCACGGGGTTAGATACAGAGTAAAGCTCCCTCTACACTGTCTCCCCATCAAACACTCCCAGGGACAGGGACAGCACAGGGTTAGATACAGAGTAAAGCTCCCTCTACACGGTCCCCCATCACACACTCCCAGGGATAGGGACAGCAAGGGGTTACATACAGAGTAAAGCTCTCTCTACACTGTCCCCCCATCAAACACACCCAGGGATAGGGACAGCACGGGGTTAGATACAGAGTAAAGCTCTCTCTACACTGTCCCCCCATCAAACACACCCAGGGACAGGGACAGCACGGGGTTAGATACAAAGTAAAGCTCCCTCTACACTGTCCCCCCATC
>NC_092766.1:5581066-5605180 GCF_047496795.1 Chiloscyllium punctatum
GTCAGTGCTGAGGGAGTGGGCCCTGTCGGAGGGTCAGTGCTGAGGGAGTGGGCCCTGTCGGGGGGTCAGTGCTGAGGGAGTGGGCCCTGTCGGGGGGTCAGTGCTGAGGGAGTGGGCCCTGTCGGGGGGTCAGTGCTGAGGGAGTGGGCCCTGTCGGGGGGTCAGTGCTGAGGGAGTGGGCCCTGTCGGGGGGTCAGTGCTGAGGGAGTGGGCCCTGTCGGGGGGTCAGTGCTGAGGGAGTGGGTACACTGATTCCGGGATAAGGACACATACCTGAGGTAGAGGAGGATCTCACTGGGAACGAGGTCGAGTATGGTGTCCACGTGATCCTGCAGTGCCTGGGGGTCATAGGCGTCGAGTGCAGACGTGAGCTGTTCAGCTACACAGACGAACTAGGAGAGACCGAGACACAAGGTCAGTGACCCTGGAACCAGTATAACCCTGGGTAGGCCCGTTACCCTCCGACCGACCCGGACACAACTCCCCAACCCACTCAGGCTGCCAGGGCAGCAGACGCCTCTCTGCGCCCCTGCACCAGGAAGGGCGTGGGTCGGCATGGACGGGGGCGGGCTGAATGGCCTCTTTGAGGTGGACTTCTCAGATCCTTGAGGTAAGGATCCAGGATCCAGCGCAGGGTAAAGCTCCCTCTACACTGTCCCCCATCACACACTCCTAGGACAGGGACAGCACGTGGTTAGATACAGAGTAAAGCTCCCTCTACACTGTCCCCCATCAAACACTCCCAGGGACGGGGACAGCACGGGGTTAGATACAGAGTAAAGCTCCCTCTACACTGTCCCCCATCAAACACTCCCAGGGACGGGGACAGCACGGGGTTAGATACAGAGTAAAAATCCCTCTACACTGTCCCCCATCAAACACTCCCAGGGACGGGGACAGCACGGGTTAGATACAGAGTAAAGCTCCCTCTACACTGTCCACCATCAAACACTCCCAGGGACGGGGACAGCACAGGGTTAGATACAGAGTAAAGCTCCCTCTACACTCTACCCCCATCAAACACTCCCACGACAGGGACAGCACGGGGTTAGATACAGAGTAAAGCATCCTCTACACTGTCCCCCCCATCACACACCCCCAGGACAGGGACAGCACGGGGTTAGATACAGAGTAAAGCTCCCTCTACACTGTTTCCCATCAAACACGCCCAGGGACAGGGACAGCACGGGGTTAGATACAGAGAAAAGCTCCCTCTACACTGACCACCCCATCAAACACTCCCAGGGCAGGCCCAGCACAGGGTTAGATACAGAGTAAAGCTCCCTCTACACTGTCCCCCCCATCAAACACTCCCAGGGACAGGGACAGCACAGGATTAGATACAGAGTAAAGCTCCCTCTACACTGTCCCCCCATCAAACACTCCCAGGGACAGGGACAGCACGGGGTTAGATACAGAGTAAAGCACCCTCTACACTGGCCCCCCCATCAAACACTCCCAGGGACAGGGACAGCATGGGGTTAGATACAGAGTAAAGCTTCCTCTACACTGTCCCCCCCATCAAACACTCCCAGGGACAGGGACAGCACGGGGTTAGATACAGAGTAAAGATTCCTCTACACTGTCCCCCCCATCAAACACTCCCAGGGACAGGGACAGCACGGGGTTAGATACAGAGTAAAGCTCACTCTACACTGTCACCCCCCATCAAACACTCCCAGGGACAGGGACAGCACGGGGTTAGATACAGAGGAAAGCTCTCTCTACACTGTCGCCCCATCAAACACTCCCAGGGACAGGGACAGCACGGGGTTAGATACAGAGTAAAGCTCTCTCTACACTGTCCCCCCATCAAACACTCCCAGGGCAGGGCCAGCACGGGGTTAGATACAGAGTAAAGCTCACTCTACACTGTCACCCCATCAAACACTCCCAGGGACAGGGCCAGCACGGGGTTAGATACAGAGTAAAGCTCTCTCTACACTGTCCCCCCATCAAACACCCCCAGGGACAGGCCCAGCACGGGGTTAGATACAGAGTAAAGCTCACTCTACACTGTCCCCACATCAAACACTCCCAGGACAGGGACAGCACGGGGTTAGATACAGAGTAAAGCTCCCTCTACACTGTCCCCCATCAAACACTCCCAGGGACAGGGACAGCACGGGGTTAGATACAGAGTAAAGCTCTCTCTACACTGTCGCCCCATCAAACACTCCCAGGGACAGCACAGGGTTGGACAAAGAGTAAAGCTCCCTCTACACTGTCCCACCATCAAACACTCCCAGGACAGGGACAGCACAGGGTTGGACAAAGAGTAAAGCCCCCTCTACACTGTCCCACCATCAAACACTCCCAGGGACAGGGACAGCACGGGGTTAGATACAGAGTAAAGCTCCCTCTACACTGTCCCCCCATCAAACACCCCCGGGACAGGGACAGCACAGGGTTGGACAAAGAGTAAAGCTCCCTCTACACTGTCCCCCATCAAACACACCCAGGGACAGGGCCAGCACAGGATTAGATACAGAGTAAAGCTCGCTCTACACTGTCCCCCCATCAAACACTCCCAGGGACAGGGACTGCACGGGGTTGGATACAGAGTAAAGCTCCCTCTACACTGTCCCCCCATTAAACACTCCCAGGGCAGGGCCAGCACAGGGTTAGATACAGAGTAAAGCTCACTCTACACTGTCCCCCATCAAACACTCCCAGGACAGGGACAGCACGGGGTTAAATACAGAGTAAAGCTCACTCTACACTGTCACCCCCCATCAAACACTCCCAGGGACAGGGACAGCACGGGGTTAGATACAGAGTAAAGCTCTCTCTACACTGTCGCCCCATCAAACACTCCCAGGGACAGCACAGGGTTGGACAAAGAGTAAAGCTCCCTCTACACTGTCCCACCATCAAACACTCCCAGGACAGGGACAGCACAGGGTTGGACAAAGAGTAAAGCCCCCTCTACACTGTCCCCCCATCAAACACCCCCGGGACAGGGACAGCACAGGGTTGGACAAAGAGTAAAGCTCCCTCTACACTGTCCCACCATCAAACACTCCCAGGGACAGGGACAGCACGGGGTTAGATACAGAGTAAAGCTCCCTCTACACTGTCCCCCATCAAACACACCCAGGGACAGGGCCAGCACAGGATTAGATACAGAGTAAAGCTCGCTCTACACTGTCCCCCCATCAAACACTCCCAGGGACAGGGACTGCACGGGGTTGGATACAGAGTAAAGCTCCCTCTACACTGTCCCCCCATTAAACACTCCCAGGGCAGGGCCAGCACAGGGTTAGATACAGAGTAAAGCTCCCTCTACACTTTCCCCCATCAAACACTCCCAGGACAGGGACAGCACGGGGTTAGATACAGAGTAAAGCTCCCTCTACACTGTCCCCCATCAAACACTCCCAGGGACAGGGACAGCACAGGGTTAGATACAGAGTAAAGCTCCCTCTACACTGTCCCCCCATCAAACACTCCCAGGGACAGGGACAGCACGGGGTTAGATACAGAGTAAAGCTCCCTCTACACTGTCCCCCATCAAACACTCCCAGGGACAGGGACAGCACGGGGTTAGATACAGAGTAAAGCTCGCTCTACACTGTCCCCCCCATCAAACACTCCCAGGGACAGGGACTGCACGGGGTTAGATACAGCGTAAAGCTCCCTCTACACTGTCCCCCCCATCAAACACTCCTAGGGACAGGGACAGTACGGGGTTAGATACAGAGTAAAGCTCCCTCTACACTGTCCCCCATCAAACACTCCCAGGGACAGGGACAGTACGGGGTTGAATACAGAGTAAAGCTTCCTCTACACTGTCCACCCCATCAAACACTCCCAGGGCAGGCCCAGCACAGGGTTAGATACAGAGTAAAGCTCCCTCTACACTGTCCCCCCATCAAACACTCCCAGGGACAGGGACAGCACGGGGTTAGATACAGAGTAAAGCTTCCTCTACACTGTCCCCCCCATCAAACACTCCCAGGGACAGGGACAGCACGGGGTTAGATACAGAGTAAAGCTCACTCTACACTGTCACCCCCCATCAAACACTCCCAGGGACAGGGACAGCACAAGATTAGATACAGAGTAAAGCTTCCTCTACACTGTCCCCCATCAAACACTCCCAGGGACAGGGACAGCACGGGGTTAGATACAGAGTAAAGCTCCCTCTACACTGTCACCCCCCATCAAACACTCCCAGGGACAGGCACAGCACGGGGTTAGATACAGAGTAAAGCTCCCTCTACACTGTCCCCCATCAAACACCCCCAGGGACAGGGACAGTACGGGGTTAGATACAGAGTAAAGCTCACTCTACACTGTCACCCCATCAAACACCCCCAGGGACAGGGACAGTACGGGGTTAGATACAGAGTAAAGCTCCCTCTACACTGTCCCCACATCACACACTCCCAGGGACAGGGACAGCACGGGGTTAGATACAGAGTAAAGCTCCCTCTACACTGTCCCCCCATCAAACACTCCCAGGGACAGCACAGGGTTAGATACAGAGTAAAGCTCACTCTACACTGTCCCACCATCAAACACTCCCAGGGACAGGGACAGCACAGGATTAGATACAGAGTAAAGCTCACTCTACACTGTCCCCCCATCACACACTCCCAGGGCAGGGACAGCACGGGGTTAGATACAGAGTAAAGCTCCCTCTACACTGTCCCACCATCAAACACTCCCAGGGACAGGGACAGCACAGGGTTAGATACAGAGTAAAGCTCACTCTACACTGTCCCCCCATCACACACTCCCAGGGACAGGGACAGCACGGGGTTAGATACAGAGTAAAGCACCCTCTACACTGTCCCCCCATCACACACTCCCAGGGCAGGGACAGCACGGGGTTAGATACAGAGTAAAGCTCCCTCTACACTGTCCCACCATCAAACACTCCCAGGGACAGGGACAGCACAGGATTAGATACAGAGTAAAGCTTCCTCTACACTGTCCCCCCATCACACACTCCCAGGGACAGGGACAGCACGGGGTTAGATACAGAGTAAAGCTCACTCTACACTGTCCCCCCATCAAACACTCCCAGGGACAGGGACAGCACGGGGTTAGATACAGAGTAAAGCTCCCTCTACACTGTCCCCCATCAAACACTCCCAGGGACAGGGACAGCACGGGGTTAGATACAGAGTAAAGCTCCCTCTACACTGTGCCCCCCATCAAACACTCCCAGGGACAGGGACTGCACGGGGTTAGATACAGCGTAAAGCTCCCTCTACACTGTCCCCCATCAAACACACCCAGGGACAGGGACAGTACGGGGTTAGATACAGAGTAAAGCTCCCTCTACAGTGTCCCCCCCATCAAACACTCCCAGGGACAGGGACAGCACGGGGTTAGATACAGAGTAAAGCTCCCTTTACACTGTCGCCCCATCAAACACTCCCAGGGACAGCACAGGGTTGGACAAAGAGTAAAGCCCCCTCTACTCTGTCCCCCCATTAAACACTCCCAGGGCAGGGCCAGCACAGGGTTAGATACAGAGTAAAGCTCCCTCTACACTGTCCCCCCATCAAACACTCCCAGGACAGGGACAGCACGGGGTTAGATACAGAGTAAAGCTGCCTCTACACTGTCCCCCATCAAACACTCCCAGGGACAGGGACAGCACGGGGTTAGATACAGAGTAAAGCTCCCTCTACACTGTCCCCCCATCAAACACTCCCAGGGACAGGGACAGCACGGGGTTAGATACAGAGTAAAGCTCCCTCTACACTGTCCCCCCATCAAACACTCCCAGGGACAGGGACAGCACGGGGTTAGATACAGAGTAAAGCTTTCTCTACACTGTCCCCCATCAAACACTCCCAGGGACAGGGACAGCATGGGGTTAGATACAGGGTAAAGCTCCCTCTACACTGTCCCCCATCAAACACTCCCAGGGACAGGGACAGCACGGGGTTAGATACAGAGTAAAGCTCTCTCTACACTGTCCCCACATCAAACACTCCCAGGGACAGCACAGGGTTGGACAAAGAGTAAAGCTCCCTCTACACTGTCCCACCATCAAACACTCCCAGGGACAGGGACAGCACTGGGTTAGATACAGAGTAAAGCTTTCTCTACACTGTCCCCCATCAAACACTCCCAGGGACAGGGACAGCACGGGGTTAGATACAGAGTAAAGCTCACTCTACACTGTCACCCCCCATCAAACACTCCCAGGGACAGGGACAGCACGGGGTTAGATACAGAGTAAAGCTCCCTCTACACTGTCCCCCCATCAAACACTCCCAGGGACAGCACAGGGTTGGACAAAGAGTAAAGCTCCCTCTACACTGTCCCACCATCAAACACTCCCAGGGACAGGGACAGCACAGGATTAGATACAGAGTAAAGCTCACTCTACACTGTCCCCCCATCACACACTCCCAGGGCAGGGACAGCACGGGGTTAGATACAGAGTAAAGCTCCCTCTACACTGTCCCACCATCAAACACTCCCAGGGACAGGGACAGCACAGGATTAGATACAGAGTAAAGCTTCCTCTACACTGTCCCCCCATCACACACTCCCAGGGACAGGGACAGCACGGGGTTAGATACAGAGTAAAGCTCACTCTACACTGTCCCCCCATCACACACTCCCAGGGCAGGGACAGCACGGGGTTAGATACAGAGTAAAGCTCCCTCTACACTGTCCCACCATCAAACACTCCCAGGGACAGGGACAGCACAGGATTAGATTCAGAGTAAAGCTTCCTCTACACTGTCCCCCCATCACACACTCCCAGGGACAGGGACAGCACGGGGTTAGATACAGAGTAAAGCTCACTCTACACTGTCCCCCCATCAAACACTCCCAGGGACAGGGACAGCACGGGGTTAGATACAGAGTAAAGCTCCCTCTACACTGTCCCCCATCAAACACTCCCAGGGACAGGGACAGCACGGGGTTAGATACAGAGTAAAGCTTCCTCTACACTGTGCCCCCCATCAAACACTCCCAGGGACAGGGACAGCACGGGGTTAGATACAGAGTAAAGCTCACTCTACACTGTCCCCCCATCAAACACTCCCAGGGACAGGGACAGCACGGGGTTAGATACAGAGTAAAGCTCCCTCTACACTGTCCCCCATCAAACACTCCCAGGGACAGGGACAGCACGGGGTTAGATACAGAGTAAAGCTCCCTCTACAGTGTCCCCCCCATCAAACACTCCCAGGGACAGGGACAGCACGGGGTTAGATACAGAGTAAAGCTCCCTTTACACTGTCGCCCCATCAAACACTCCCAGGGACAGCACAGGGTTGGACAAAGAGTAAAGCCCCCTCTACTCTGTCCCCCCATTAAACACTCCCAGGGCAGGGCCAGCACAGGGTTAGATACAGAGTAAAGCTCACTCTACACTGTCACCCCCCATCAAACACTCCCAGGGACAGGGACAGCACGGGGTTAGATACAGAGTAAAGCTCCCTCTACACTGTCCCCCATCAAACACTCCCAGGGACAGGGACAGCACAGGATTAGATACAGAGTAAAGCTCACTCTACACTGTCCCCCCATCACACACTCCCAGGGACAGGGACAGCACGGGGTTAGATACAGAGTAAAGCTCACTCTACACTGTCCCCCCATCACACACTCCCAGGGCAGGGACAGCACGGGGTTAGATACAGAGTAAAGCTCCCTCTACACTGTCCCACCATCAAACACTCCCAGGGACAGGGACAGCACAGGATTAGATACAGAGTAAAGCTTCCTCTACACTGTCCCCCCATCACACACTCCCAGGGACAGGGACAGCACGGGGTTAGTACAGAGTAAAGCTCACTCTACACTGTCCCCCCATCAAACACTCCCAGGGACAGGGACAGCACGGGGTTAGATACAGAGTAAAGCTCCCTCTACACTGTCCCCCATCAAACACTCCCAGGGACAGGGACAGCACGGGGTTAGATACAGAGTAAAGCTTCCTCTACACTGTGCCCCCCATCAAACACTCCCAGGGACAGGGACAGCACGGGGTTAGATACAGAGTAAAGCTCACTCTACACTGTCCCCCCATCAAACACTCCCAGGGACAGGGACAGCACGGGGTTCGATACAGAGTAAAGCTCCCTCTACACTGTCCCCCATCAAACACTCCCAGGGACAGGGACAGCACGGGGTTAGATACAGAGTAAAGCTTCCTCTACACTGTGCCCCCCATCAAACACTCCCAGGGACAGGGACTGCACGGGGTTAGATACAGCGTAAAGCTCCCTCTACACTGTCCCCATCAAACACTCCCAGGGACAGGGACAGTACGGGGTTAGATACAGAGTAAAGCTCCCTCTACAGTGTCCCCCCCATCAAACACTCCCAGGGACAGGGACAGCACGGGGTTAGATACAGAGTAAAGCTCCCTTTACACTGTCCCCCCATCAAACACTCCCAGGGACAGGGACAGCACAGGGTTAGATACAGAGTAAAGCTCACTCTACACTGTCCCCCATCAAACACTCCCAGGGACAGGGACAGCACGGGGTTAGATACAGAGTAAAGCTCTCTCTACACTGTCCCCCATCAAACACTCCCAGAGACAGGGACAGCACGGGGTTAGATACAGAGTAAAGCTTCCTCTACACTATCCCCCATCAAACACTCCCAGGGACAGGGACAGCACAGGGTTAGATACAGAATAAAGCTCCCTCTACACTGTCCCCCCATCAAACACTCCCAGGGACACGGACAGCACGGGGTTAGGTACAGAGTAAAGCTCCCCCTACAATGTCCCCCATCAAACACTCCCAGGACAGGGACAGCACGGGGTTAGATACAGAGTAAAGCTCTCTCTACACTGTCACCCCCCATCAAACACTCCCAGGGACAGGGACAGCACGGGGTTAGATACAGAGGAAAGCTCTCTCTACACTGTCGCCCCATCAAACACTCCCAGGGACAGCACAGGGTTGGACAAAGAGTAAAGCCCCCTCTACTCTGTCCCCCCATTAAACACTCCCAGGGCAGGGCCAGCACGGGGTTAGATACAGAGTAAAGCTCCCTCTACACTGTCCCCCCATCAAACACTCCCAGGACAGGGACAGCACGGGGTTAGATACAGAGTAAAGCTGCCTCTACACTGTCCCCCATCAAACACTCCCAGGGACAGGGACAGCACGGGGTTAGATACAGAGTAAAGCTCCCTCTACACTGTCCCCCCATCAAACACTCCCAGGGACAGGGACAGCACGGGGTTAGATACAGAGTAAAGCTCCCTCTACACTGTCCCCCCATCAAACACTCCCAGGGACAGGGACAGCACGGGGTTAGATACAGAGTAAAGCTTTCTCTACACTGTCCCCCATCAAACACTCCCAGGGACAGGGACAGCACGGGGTTAGATACAGAGTAAAGCTCCCTCTACACTGTCCCCCCCATCAAACACTCCCAGGGACAGGGACTGCACGGGGTTAGATACAGCGTAAAGCTCCCTCTACACTGTCCCCCCTATCAAACACTCCCAGGACAGGGACAGCACGGGGTTAGATACAGAGTAAAGCTCCCTCTACACTGTCCCCCCATCAAACACTCCCAGGGACAGGGACAGCACAGGGTTAGATACAGAGTAAAGCTTCCTCTACACTGTCCCCCCATCAAACACTCCCAGAGACAGGGACAGCACAGGGTTAGATACAGAGTAAAGCTGCCTCTACACTGTCCCCCATCAAACACTCCCAGGGACAGGGACAGTACGGGGTTGAATACAGAGTAAAGCTCCCTCTACAGTGTCCCCCATCAAACACTCCCAGGGACAGGGACAGCACGGGGTTAGATACAGAGTAAAGCTCACTCTACACTGTCCCCCCATCAAACACTCCCAGAGACAGGGACAGCACAGGGTTAGATACAGAGTAAAGCTCCCTCTACACTGTCCCCCCCATCGCACACTCCCAGGGACAGGGACAGGGACAGTACGGGGTTAGATACAGAGTAAAGCTCCCTCTACACTGTCCCCCCCATCGCACACTCCCAGGGACAGGGACAGGGACAGTACGGGGTTAGATACAGAGCCGAATCCGCGGTGGTTGATTGCTGTCTGTCTGAGTGAGTACCTGAGACCTTGATAACCAGGCCGTGACATTGCCCAGGCCCCTAGTCATGTTCACCGCTGAGCTGCCTGCGTACTGTTCCAACATCTCACAGGTTAACCCACCAACCAACGAGCCAAGCTGCCTGTGGGAAGTTAACACAGGGAACTCAGGGCACGTCATTGGGAAGACAATCCAGGAGAGAGAGAGGGAGGGAGAGCGAGGGCGAGAGAGGGAGGGAGAGCGAGGGAGAGGAGAGAGGGGGAGTGAGGGAGAGGGAAAGGGAGAAAGAGAGAGAGGGTCATTGAGGGAGAGGGAGACAGAGACACAGATAGGGGTAGAGAGAGACAGACAGACAGAGAGACAGAGTGAGGGAGAGTAAGAGAGAGAGGGGAAGAACAAGAGAGAGAGAGAAAGAGAGACAGACAGACTGGAATGGGGAGGTGGGGGGAGATTGAGAGAGAGAGAGAGACAGAGGATGGGGGAGGAGAGAGGGGTTGAGAGAGAGATAGGGAGAGAGAGAGAGAGAGAGAGAAAGACAGAGAGAGAGAGAGAGAGAGGCAGAGAGAGAGACAGAGAGAGAGAGACAGAGAGAGGGAGAGACAGAGAGAGAGACAGAGAGAGTCAGAGAGAGAGAGGGAGAGAGAGAGAGAGACAGAGACAGAGAGACAGAGGGTAGGGGAGGAGAGAGAGGGGTTGAGAGAGAGATAGGGAGAGTGAGAGAGAGAGAGAAAGACAGAGAGAGAGACAGAGAGAGAGAGAGAGAGGCAGAGAGAGAGACAGAGAGAGAGACAGAGAGAGAGAGAGAGAGGCAGAGAGAGAGACAGAGAGAAAGAGAGAGAGACAGAGAGAGGGAGAGACAGAGAGAGAGACAGAGAGAGTCAGAGAGAGAGACAGAGAGAGAGAGGGAGAGAGAGAGAGAGAAACAGAGAGAGAGAGGGAGAGAGAGAGAGAGAGAGACAGAGAGAGACAGAGAGAGAGGGTAAGGGAGAGGAAGAGACAGAGAGAGAGAGACAGAGAGAGAGAGAGACAGAGAGAGAGAGACACACAGAGAGAGAGGCAGAGAGAGAGAGAGAGATAGAGAGAGGGAGAGAGAGAGAGAGAGAGACAGAGGGTGGGGGCGGAGAGAGAGGGGTTGAGAGAGAGATAGGGAGAGAGAGAGAGAGAAAGTGAGAGAGGGAGAGACAGAGAGAGAGAGAGACAGAGAGAGGGAGAGAGAGAGAGAGAGACAGAGGGTGGGGGAGGAGAGAGAGGGGTTGAGAGAGAGATAGGGAGAGAGAGAGAGGGAGAAAGTGAGAGAGGGAGAGACAGAGAGAGAGAGACAGAGAGAGAGAGACAGAAGGTGGGGGAGGAGAGAGAGGGGTTGAGAGAGAGATAGGGAGAGAGAGAGAGGGAGAAAGTGAGAGAGGGAGAGAGAGACAGAGAGAGGGAGAGAGCGAGAGAGAGACAGAGAGAGAGAGAGAGAGGCAGAGACAGAGAGAGAGAGAGAGAGAGAGAGGCTGTCTGCCTTATGAACTTGGTCAGTTCAGACTAATACCTGCAGTTAAACCATCTGCCTGTTCCAGAATCCTGCCTCCTGCTGGTGTATATGTGCAAGCTCCCCCCCCCCCCCCCAGTTCCCAACGACCTAACAGAGGGCCATAAAACCATCGGTGGCAGAGATAGGGTTAATGGTCAGTGAGTTTTCCCTCAGGTGGGGGGTTTCAAAACTAGGGACACGGTTTTAAAGTGAGAGGAGAGAGGTTTAAACAAATTACGAGGGACTTCTTTTCCACACAGGGAGGTTAGTGTGTGAAGGTGTGGGGACAGTAACGACATCTCAATGACATTTGGGTAAGTACACAGATAGGAAAGGTTTAGAGGGATACAGGCCAGGACGAGAATTGAAGACTTAAGGGTAAGGTCCTAGGGAGTGTTGCTGAACAAAGAGACCTTGGAGTGCAGGTTCATAGCTCCTTGAAAGTGGAGTCGCGGGTAGATAGGATAGTGAAGAAGGCGTTTGGTATGCTTTCCTTTATTGGTCAGTGTATTGAGTACAGGAGTTGGGAGGTCATGTTGTGGCTGTACAGGACATTGGTTAGGGCCACTGTTGGAATATTGCGTGTAATTCTGGTCTCCTTCCTATCGGAAAGATGTTGTGAAACTTGAAGGGGTTCAGAAAAGATTTACAAGGATGTTGCCATGGTTGGAGGATCTGAGCTACAGGGAGAGGCTGAACAGGCTGGGGCTGTTTTCCCTGGAGCGTCAGAGGCTGAGGGGTGACCTTATAGAGGTTTATAAAATCATGAGGGATATGGATAGGATAAATAGACAAAGTCTTTTCCCTGGGGTCGGGGAGTCTAGAACTAGAGGGGCATAGGTTTAGGGTGAGAGGGGAAAGATATAAAAGAGACCTAAGGGGCAACTTTTTCACGCAGAGGGTGGTACGTGTATGGAATGAGCTGCCAGAGGATGTGGTGGAGGCTGGTACAATGACAACATTTAAGAGACGTTTGGATGGGTATATGAATGGGAAAGGTTTGGAGGGATATGGGCCGGGTGCTGGCAGGTGGGACTAGATTGGGTTGGGGTATCTGGGTCAGCATGGACGGGTTGGACTGAAGGGTCTGTTTCCGTGCTGTACATCTCTATGACTCTATGATTCTGCTACTCTCAGAGTAAAGGAACTCCCTCTGCCATCTGTCCTCTATCTATCACCCCTCGATTTAAAGCTATGTTCCCTCGTGTTAGTCTTCACCATCTGAGGGAAAAGGCTCTCACTCTCCAAACTATCATAACCCTCTGATGATCTTATCCATCTCGATGAAGTCACCTTCTCTCCAACGAAAACAGCCTCAGTTCCCTCAGCCTTTCCTCGTAAGACCTTCCCTTCCCTACCAGGCAACATCCCGGTAAATCTCCTCCGAACCCTTTCCAAAGCTTCCCCCATCCTTCCTGTAATGCGGTGACCAGAACTGTACGCAATTCTCCCAAGCGCGGCCGCACCAGAGTTTTCTAACAGCTGCAGCATGACCTCGTGGTTCCGAAACTTACTCCCTTTACCAACAAACACCAACACACCGTATACCTCCTAAACAATCCGATCAATCTGGGTGGCAAAGTTCAGGGAACTGTGTGCCTGGATACCAAGATCTCTCTGCTCATCCACACGGCCAAGAATCTCACCGTTAGCCCAGTACTCTGCATTCCGATTACTCTGACCAAAGTGAATCACCTCACACCGTCCCTCATTAAACTCCACTTGCCACCTCTCAGCCCAGCTCTGCAGCTTATCCATGTCCCTCTGAGACCGACAACATCCTTCGGCACTATCCACCGACCTTAGTGTCGTCTGCACATTTACTAACCCACCCTTCTACACTCTCATCCAGGTCGTTTATAAAAAATGACCAACAGCAGTGGACCCAACTCTGACCCTTGCGGCACCCCACTTAGTAACTGGACTCCAGTATGAACGTTCCCCATCAAGGATTGTTCAATATATCATTTCAGTTGGATGACACTGTAATCTTTTGCATTAAATTCTGTGTCTTATGGCCCTGTTCCAAAACAGCGCTCTGAAAGCTAGTGCTTCCAAATAAACCTGTTGGACTATAACCCCCTCGTCTACCTGTAATGCAAACTTTAAAGAATTATGTATCTGAATCCCTATTGGCCCTCTTTAGGGAGGTTTTGTTAATATAATCCCTACAGTGTGAAAACACACCCTTCAGCCCAACATGTTCACACCCTCAGAAGTGGAAAAAGGCCAAACCTATTTCCCTACACTACAATTCGATATTTATCCCTGCCTAATCCACCCTAACCTGCACATCCCTGGACACTATGGGACAATTTCCCACGGCCAACCCACCCTAACCTGCACATCCCTGGGCACTATGGGATAATTTCCCATGGCCAACCCACCCTAAACTGCACATCCCTGGACACTATGGGACAATTTCCCATGGCCAATCCACCCTAACCTGCACATCCCTGGGCACTATGGGATAATTTCCCATGGCCAACCCACCCTAACACGCACATCCCTGGGCACTATGGGACAATTTCCCACGGCCAATCCACCCTAACCTGCACATCCCTGGGCACTATGGGATAATTTCCCATGGCCAACCCACCCTAACCTGCACATCCCTGGGCACTATGGGATAATTTCCCATGGCCAACCCACCCTAACCTGCACATCCCTGGGCACTATGGGACAATTTCCCATGGCCAACCCACCCTAACCTGCACATCCATGGACACTATGGGACAATTTCCCATGGTCAATCCACCCTAACCTGTACATCCCTGGGCACCATGGGACAATTTCCCACGGCCAATCCACCCTAACCTGTACATCCCTGGGCACTATGGGACAATTTCCCATGGCCAATCCACCCTAACCTGCACATCCCTGGGCACTATGGGACAATTTCCCATGGCCAATCCACCCTAACCTGTACATCCCTGGGCACTATGGGACAAATTCCCATGGCCAATCCACCCTAACCTGCACATCCCTGGGCACTATGGGACAATTTCCCACGGCCAATCCACCCTAACCTGTACATCCCTGGGCACTATGGGACAATTTCCCACGGCCAATCTACCCTAAACTGCACATCCCTGGGCACTATGGGACAATTTCCCACAGCCAATCCACCCTAACCTGTACATCCCTGGGCACTATGAGACAATTTCCCATGGCCAATCCACCCTAACCTGCACATCCCTGGGCACTATGAGACAATTTCCCATGACCAATCCACCCTAACCTGCACATCCCTGGGCACTATGGGACAATTTCCCATGGCCAATCTACCCTAACCTGCACATCCCTGGGCACTATGGGACAATTTCCCACGGCCAATCCACCCTAACCTGTACATCCCTGGGCACTATGAGACAATTTCCCATGGCCAATCCACCCTAACCTGCACATCCCTGGGCACTATGGGACAATTTCCCATGGCCAATCCACCCTAACCTGCACATCCCTGGGCACTATGGGACAATTTCCCATGGCCAATCCACCCTAACCTGCACATCCCTGGACACTATGGGACAATTTCCCATGGCCAACCCACCCTAATCTGTGCATCCCTGGACACTATGGGACAATTTCCCATGGCCAATCCACCCTAACCTGAACATCCATGGTCACTATGGGACAATTTCCCATGGCCAATCCACCCTAACCTGCACACCCCTGGGCACTATGGGACAATTTCCCACGGCCAATCCACCCTAACCTGTACATCCCTGGGCACTATGGGACAATTTCCCACGGCCAATCCACCCTAACCTGCACATCCCTGGTCACTAAGGGACAATTTCCCATGGCCAATCCACCCTAACCTGTACATCCCTGGGCACTATGGGACAATTTCCCATGGCCAATCCACCCTAACCTGCACATCCCTGGGCACTATGGGACAATTTCCCACGGCCAATCCACCCTAACCTGTACATCCCTGGGCACTATGGGACAATTTCCCACGGCCAATCTACCCTAACCTGCACATCCCTGGGCACTATGGGACAATTTCCCACGGCCAATCCACCCTAACCTGTACATCCCTGGGCACTATGAGACAATTTCCCATGGCCAATGCACCCTAACCTGCACATCCCTGGGCACTATGGGACAATTTCCCATGGCCAATCTACCCTAACCTGCACATCCCTGGGCACTATGAGACAATTTCCCATGGCCAATGCACCCTAACCTGCACATCCCTGGGCACTATGAGACAATTTCCCATGGCCAATCCACCCTAACCTGCACATCCCTGGGCACTATGGGACAATTTCCCACGGCCAATCCACCCTAACCTGTACATCCCTGGGCACTATGGGACAATTTCCCACGGCCAATCTACCCTAAACTGCACATCCCTGGGCACTATGGGACAATTTCCCACGGCCAATCCACCCTAACCTGTACATCCCTGGGCACTATGAGACAATTTCCCATGGCCAATCCACCCTAACCTGCACATCCCTGGGCACTATGAGACAATTTCCCATGACCAATCCACCCTAACCTGCACATCCCTGGGCACTATGGGACAATTTCCCATGGCCAATCTACCCTAACCTGCACATCCCTGGGCACTATGGGACAATTTCCCACGGCCAATCCACCCTAACCTGTACATCCCTGGGCACTATGAGACAATTTCCCATGGCCAATCCACCCTAACCTGCACATCCCTGGGCACTATGGGACAATTTCCCATGGCCAATCCACCCTAACCTGCACATCCCTGGGCACTATGGGACAATTTCCCATGGCCAATCCACCCTAACCTGCACATCCCTGGACACTATGGGACAATTTCCCATGGCCAACCCACCCTAATCTGTGCATCCCTGGACACTATGGGACAATTTCCCATGGCCAATCCACCCTAACCTGAACATCCATGGTCACTATGGGACAATTTCCCATGGCCAATCCACCCTAACCTGCACACCCCTGGGCACTATGGGACAATTTCCCACGGCCAATCCACCCTAACCTGTACATCCCTGGGCACTATGGGACAATTTCCCACGGCCAATCCACCCTAACCTGCACATCCCTGGTCACTAAGGGACAATTTCCCATGGCCAATCCACCCTAACCTGTACATCCCTGGGCACTATGGGACAATTTCCCATGGCCAATCCACCCTAACCTGCACATCCCTGGGCACTATGGGACAATTTCCCACGGCCAATCCACCCTAACCTGTACATCCCTGGGCACTATGGGACAATTTCCCACGGCCAATCTACCCTAACCTGCACATCCCTGGGCACTATGGGACAATTTCCCACGGCCAATCCACCCTAACCTGTACATCCCTGGGCACTATGAGACAATTTCCCATGGCCAATGCACCCTAACCTGCACATCCCTGGGCACTATGAGACAATTTCCCATGACCAATCCACCCTAACCTGCACATCCCTGGGCACTATGGGACAATTTCCCATGGCCAATCCACCCTAACCTGTACATCCCTGGACACTATGGGACAATTCCCCATGGCCAATCCACCCTAACCTGCACATCCCTGGGCACTATGGGACAATTCCCCATGGCCAATCCACCCTAACCTGCACATCCCTGGGCACTATGGGACAATTTCCCATGGCCAATCCAGCATAACCTACACATTCCTGGGCACTATGGGACAATTTCCCATGGCCAATCCAGCATAACCTACACATTCCTGGGCACTATGGGACAATTTCCCATGGCCAATCCACCCTAACCTGCACATCCCTGGGCACTATGGGACAATTTCCCATGGCCAATCCACCCTAACCTGCACATCCCTGGGCGCTATGGGACAATTTCCCATGGCCAATCCACCCTAACCTG
The DNA here is from genome assembly GCF_047496795.1 of Chiloscyllium punctatum. NCBI lineage: Eukaryota > Metazoa > Chordata > Chondrichthyes > Orectolobiformes > Hemiscylliidae > Chiloscyllium > Chiloscyllium punctatum. The sequence continues at coordinate 5,598,446 of NC_092766.1, forward strand.
CACATCCCTGGGCACTATGGGACAATTTCCCATGGCCAATCCAGCATAACCTACACATTCCTGGGCACTATGGGACAATTTCCCATGGCCAATCCAGCATAACCTACACATTCCTGGGCACTATGGGACAATTTCCCATGGCCAATCCACCATAACCTTCACATCTTTGGACTGTGTGTGTGTGTGTGTGTGAGTGTGAGAGTGTGTGCGTGAGTGTGTATGTGTATGTGTGCGTGTGAGCGTGTATGTGAGTTTGTGTGTGTGTGAGTGTGTAAATGTGTGTGTCAGAGAGAGCGTGATTGTGTGTCTGAGAGGATGTGCATGTGAGTGTGTGTCAGAGAGAGAGTGAGTGTGTGTGCGTGTGTGTGAGAGAGGGTGATTGAGTGTGTGCGTGAGTGTGTGTGAGTGTGAGTGAGTGAGTGTATGTAGAAAATGGAGCACCCAGTGGAAACCCACACAGGCACGGGGAGTACTCCACACAGACAGTCACCCGAGGGGGGAATCGAACCCGGGACCCTGGCACTGTGGGGCAGCCGTGCTAACCACTGAGACACCGTGCTGTCCCACACAAAGGAGGAGTAACTTCTTGTGGACTGATCTTTTGACCTGTTTAAACAGAGCTTGTCAGTCTTAATGTGGATTGGAAGGGGAGGGCAACATAACTGACATTGACCTCGAGTTCACTGACACACAGGGATTGACATCGAATCACACAGACTCAGACAGACTGACAGACACAGACACAGACACAGACACACGCACTCTTTCACACACACACACACTCTTTCACACACACACTCACATACATACACACACTCTTTCACACACACACACACGCACTCTTTCACACCCACACACACACACTCTTTCACACACACGCACGCACATATATATACACACGCACTCTTTCACACACACACTCACACACTGAAACACAAGCACACACACACACACGCACTCTTTCACACACACACTCACACACTGAAACACAAGCACACACACACACACGCACTCTTTCACACACACACTCACACATGCGTGCGCATATACACATGCACTCTTTCACACACAGACTCACACATGCACGCGCATATACACACACGCTCCTTCACACACACACACAGACACACACACACAGACACACTCTCACACACACACAAACAGACACACTCACACAAACACACACAGACACACACACACACAGACACACTCTCACACAGACACACACACACACACACACACAGACACACACACACAGACACACACACGCTCTCTCACACAGACAGACATACACACACACACAGACACACACACACAGACACACTCTCACACACACACAGACACACTCTCACACAGACACAGACACACAGACAGACACACACACACACACAGACACACACACACACACATACACACACACACACAGACACACACATCTTTACCCCAGTTCGTCAGCTGGAATTGTCTCATTCTTGAGGAGAACATCACAAAGGAGGAGTGCCTAGATGGAGTGGGGGAGAGAGAGAGAGAGAGAGAGAGTGAGACAGAAATGTTTCGACTCACAGCTAGACAGACTTCCGAGATCCTAATCAGTTCCTGCTTCTGATAAGATTTAAAATCAGTATTCTTTACTGTCATCTTTAAGTAGAGGGTCAGTACATTCTGTACAGGAGTTGGGAGGTCATGTTGTGGCTGTACAGGACATTGGTTAGGGCCACTGTTGGAATATTGTGTGCAATTCTGGTCTCCTTCCTATCGGAAAGATGTTGTGAAACTTGAAAGGGTTCAGAAAAGATTTATAAGGATGTTTCCAGGGTTGGAGGGTTTGAGCTACAGGGAGAGGCTGAACAGGCTGGGGCTGTTTTCCCTGGAGTGTCGGAGGCTGAGGGGTGACCTTATAGAGGTTTATAAAATCATGAGGGGAATGGATAGGGTAAATAGACAAAGTCTTTTCCCTGGGGTCGGGGAGTCCAGAACTAGAGGGGCATAGGTTTAGGGTGAGAGGGGAAAGATATAAAAGAGACCTAAGGGACAACTTTTTCACCCAGAGGGTGGTACGTGTATGGAATGAGCTGCCAGAGGAAGTGGTGGAGGCTGGTACAATTACAACATTTAAGAGGCATTTGGATGGGTATATGAATAGGAAGGGTTTGGAGGGATATGGGCCGGGTGCTGGCAGGTGGGACAGGACTAGTTTAGGGTGTATGGTCGGCACGGACGGGTTGTTTCCATGCTCTAGGACTGGAGGAAGTTTGAATTTCTATCGTAATGTAGCCCAGATCCACAGAGATAACGCCCACCTTATAACTGCCATCAACTGGAAAGTTTTGGTGACCGAACCTGGTGTTAGAGACACTGAACCATTTGAGTCAGTTCGGCTTTTTAGAATCAGGTATCTGCAACCTTATGAAACCTTAAATTATCCGACGACACAGGTGAACATATGAGTGTAGACCCGGGTGGGGAGAACCGCACTGACCTGGGCATGCGAACAAACCCTTCAGCTTGTGTCTATGGAGCTGGAGAACACCAAACAGATAGACCTTCCTCAAATGTGTTTGTAATTGCTCTGTCACTTCAGGTCAGAACAGGCCCCTGTTGGTTTTCATTACCCGTTTGAGTCAACTTTGTTTCAGCCTCTATTGGCGAATTCCGGAATTGCTCAACCTTCTGCTGTTCCCGGGAATGGAAACGGAGGTCGAGAAATGTTACAGGCGAACGCAGAGCAGTAACTGTTGCACTTTAGTGAAGCCGCTACGTTGGGTTGGGATATCTGGGTCGGCATGGACGGGTTGGACCGAAGGGTCTGTTTCCATGCGGGACATCTCTATGACGAGGACTCAATGATTAAGCGAGAGGGCAGATTGACCTCGAGCATGGAAGGTTTGAGTGAGAGTCAGCGAATCCCAACAGTGTGGGAGCAGGCCATTCAGCCCATTGAGCGCACGACAGCCCGCTGAAGAGTATCCCAACCAGAGTCAAGCCCTGTCCTATCCCACGAATTCCCCACAGTCAATCCACCCTAACCTGCACATCCCTGGGCACTATGGGACAATTCCCCATGGCCAATCCACCCTGACCTGCACATCCCTGGGCACTATGGGACAATTTCCTATGGCCAATCCACCCTAACCTGTACATCCCTGGACACTATGGGACAATTCCCCATGGCCAATCCACCCTAACCTGCACATCCCTGGGCACTATGGGACAATTTCCCACGGCCAACCCACCCTAACCCGCACATCCCTGGGCACTATGGGACAATTTCCCATGGCCAATCCACCCTAACCTGCACATCCCTGGGCACTATGTGACAGTTTCCCATGGCCAACCCACCCTAACCTGCACATCCCTGGGCACTATGGGACAAGTTCCAATGGCCAACCCACCCTAACCTGCACATCCCTGGGCACTATGGGACAATTTCCCATGGCCAATCACCCTGACCTGCACATCCTTGGGCACTATGGGACAATTTCCCATGGCCAATCCACCCTAACCCGCACATCCCTGGGCACTATGGGACAATTTCCCACGGCCAATCCACCCTGACCTGCACATCCCTGGGCACTATGGGACAATTTCCCACGGCCAATCCACCCTAACCTGCACATCCCTGGGCACTATGGGACAATTTCCCACGGCCAATCCACCCGAACCGAACCTGCACATGCCTGGACACTATGGGACAATTTCCCATGGCCAATCCACCCTAACCTGTACATCTTTGGACTGTGGGAGGAAACCGGAGCACCCGGAGGAAACCCACGCAGACACGGGGGCAGAATGTGCAAACTCCACACAGTCAGTCGCCTGAGGGGGGAATCGAACCTGGCTCCCTGGCACCGTGAGGCAGCAGTGCTAACCACTGCGACACCATGCTGCCCATCATATAGCTATAAAGAAAGGCTAGCTATGCTGGGATGTTTCTTGGTGCAGCGCAGGATATTGACAGACGACCTAATGGAGGTATATATAATAACGAGGGGGGTAGACATGGTAAGAGTGTTTTTGCCGAGCGTATGGGGAGAATTCAAGATGAGGAAGCACATTTGTAAAACCAGAGGGGAAAGTGATTTAAGAATGACACAAGCGGCAATTTTTGGGTGGTTCGTGTGTGGAGTGAACTTGCAGAGGGAGGGGTGGATGTAGGGACAGTTCCAATGTTTACAAGATATTTGGATCAGAACATAAATAGGAAAGGGTTGGAGGGAAATAGGCCAGGGGGGCAGGCAGGCGGGACGGGTAAAGTTTGGGAAGACTGTTGGAATGGATTTGACGACCTGTTTCCACGAGTATGAGTCCGTGACAACGCAACTCCGATTCTCAGAGGCAATGGCGCGAAACGACCCGATCGAACCGCTGAAGTAAACGTCGGAGAATTGCAGAGATTCACCACGAGGCGTCAGAGTTAGGGGACAGCCAACGCCACTTACCTGACCCTTGTTCCACTCGGTGCCCTTCACCTGCTCCAGGTCAGTAATGTTGGCCTTCGCAATGCAGGAGGTTGGGAGTCGTTCCTTGCGGAGAGCTCATACGGCGCTGGCTCAAACACACGCCTGGTCACGAGCAGGTTAGGGAGGGAGTGACGGGGGCGGGGGGGGGGGAAGGGTCAGGGTTCCCCAGAAGCTGAGGGGATCGGAAATCCGCTCAGCATCTCACATCCACCCGATCTGGAAGGGAGACCCTTCAACTACTGTAACTCCCCAACACACTGGTGCCAAGTCACCCCCTCCAGCCCCCGACACCCCCTCCCTATCTCTGTCACCCCCTCCAGCCCCGACACCCCCTCCCTATCTCTGTCACCCCCCTCCATCACCCCTACACCCCCTCCCTTCCTGTCCCCCCCTCCACCCCTACACCCCCTCCCTATCTCTGTCACTCCCTCCAGCCCCTACACCCCCCCCCTCCCTATCACAGTCACCCCTACATCCTCACCCCCTCCCTATCCTCAGCTCCCACACCCCCTCCCTATCCCTGTCCCCCCTCCAACCCCCTACCCCCTATCCCTGTCCCCCCCCTCCATCCCCCTACACCCCCTCCTATCCGTCCACCCCCTCCAGCCCCTACACCCCCCTCCCTATCTCTGTCACCCCCTCCAGACCCTACACCCCCTCCCTATCTCTGTCACACCCTCCATCCCCCTACACCCCCCTCCCTCTCTGTCCCCCCCTCCACCCCTACACCCCTCCTACCGCACCCTCTAGCCCCTACACCCCCTCCCTATCTCTGCACCCCCCTCCCCTCACCCCTCCCTATCCTGTCACCCCCCTCCAGCCTACACCCCCTCCTCTCACTCCCTCAACCCCTCCACCCTACACCTGCCCTCCCCTCAGCTCCCTGTCACCCCTCTCCAGTCCCCTACACCCCTCCCTATCTCTGTCACCCTCCCATCCTCCTGACACCCCCTCCCAGCTCCTACACCCCCCTCCCTATCCCCTGTCACCCTCCCTCCCTAACCCCTCCTGTCACCCCCTCCAGCCCCTACACCCCCTCCCTATCCCTGTCACCCCCTCAACCTCCCTCCAGCCCCTACACCCCCTCCTCCCTCATCTCCTGTACCCCCCTCCAGCCCCTACACCCTCCTCCCTATCCCTGTCACCCCCCTATCCCTACACCCCTCCAACCCCTCCCTATCTCTGTCACCCCCTCCAGCCCCTACACCCCTCCCTATCTCTCTCACCCCCCTCCAGCCCCTACACCCCTCCCTATCCCTCCTCCCTATCCCGTCACGCCCCTCCTCACCTCCCCTACACCCCTCTCCCTATCTCTGTCACTCCCCTCCAGCCCCCTACACCCCCTCCCTATCCCTGTCACCCCCTCCAGCCCCTACACCCCCTCCCTATCTCTGTCACCCCCCTCCAGTCCCCTACACCCCTCTCCCTATCTCTGTCCACCCCCTCCAGCCCCTACACCCCCCTCCCTATCCTCTGTCCCCCCCCCTCCAGCCCCTTCACCCCCTCCCTATCTCTGTCCCCCCTCCAGCCCCTACACCCCCTCCTATCTCTGTCCCCCCCCCTCCAGCCCCCTTCCCCCCTCCCTATCTCTGTCCCCCCCTCCAGCCCCTACACCCCCTCCCTATCTCTGTCACCCTCCTCCATCCCCCTACACCCCCTCCCTATCTCTGTCACCCTCCTCCATCCCCCTACACCCCTCCCTATCTCTGTCCCCCCCCCCTCCAGCCCCTTCCCCCCTCCCTATCCCTGTCCCCCCCCCCCCCCAGCCCCGTGCGATGGGAGGGGGCCCTCCCCACCACTCACCGTCATGACGATCGTCTCTTTCTGTAAGGCGGTCATTTTATCGGCGTGTTCCTCGAGTCCTCCCTTGGCAGCCTGGAGCAACTCCTCTGAGCCCATATCCTGGAGATGTTTCGAGGAGACTCCCCCAATCAGGTTATCCAACCCCAGCAGATCAGTACTGGACGTTAGCTGTGGGCCGGGGAGTGAGAGTCACCAAGGGATCAAGGTGAGGGGACAGTTCACCCTGGGCCCAGCAATCAGCCAACCTGCACCATGCTGCTCATCCCCCCACTCCCCGTTGGGACCGAGTCCCCCCCATTCTCCCCCCCCACTCCCCGTGGGGAGTGAGTCCCCCATTCTCCCCCCCCCACTCCCCGTGGGGAGCGAGTCCCCCATTCTCCCCTCACTCCCCGTGGGAGTGAGTCCCCCATTCTCCCCCCCCACTCCCCGTGGGAGCAAGTCCCCCATTCTCTCCCCCCACTCCCCGTGGGAG
>NC_092766.1:5605280-5622780 GCF_047496795.1 Chiloscyllium punctatum
GCTGAACCATATGAGCGCGTGTGAGAACACCAATGCAGACCAGGTACAATATTGGGCAGAAACTGCCCCCTGCACACCCACCTTACTGTCCCAGGCTGGGTCTCTCGCCGTGGGAATCAGGGATGATCAGCTCTCAAACAGCATCCCGACCCTCGGAATAGACAGAACCCAATCTCTATCCACAAGATGGTTCCCATAGCAGCGTGGTGTCTCAGTGGTTAGCACTACTGCCTCACGGCACCAAGGACCCAGGTTCAATTCCCCTCTCAGGCGACTGTCTGTGGAGTTTACACATTCTCCCCGTGTCTGTGTGGGTTCCCTCTGGGTGCTCCGGTTTCCTCCCACAGTCCAAAGATGTGCGGGTTAGGGTGGATTGGCCATGGAAATTGTCCCATAGTGCCCAGGGATGTGCAGGTTAGGGTGGATTGGCCGTGGGAAATTGTCCCATAGTGTCCAGGGATGCGCAGGTTAGGGTGGATTGGCCGTGGGAAATTGTCCCATAGTGTCCAGGGATGTACAGGTTAGGGTGGATTGGCCGTGGGAAATTGTCCCATAGTGTCCAGGGATGTACAGGTTAGGGTGGGTTGGCCATGGGGAAATTGTCCCACAGTCGGCGAAAGTGAGGGTTGCAGCTGCTGGAGATCAGAGGCGAGAGTGTGTGGTGCTGGAAAAGCGCAGCAGTTCAGGCAGCACCCGAGAGGGAGATGCGTCGAAGGTTTAATCTCCTTCCTGAGAGAAGGGGTGGGGGAACAGGACGCTGTGGGGTGTTGTAGCCTGGGCGATTCCCATGTTCCTGCTGCTGCTCATCCTGGTGGTTGTCGTTTCTCCAGATGACAAGGAAGCTGCTGAAGGCTGCACCCCTGAGCAAAGACCTGGTCCAGAGTATGGGCCAGGCCCTGAGTGCGCTCCCTGCCCAGCAGCTGGCCAGTCTCTCTGACCAGGACGTACGCGACACCATCCAGGTTTTGGCCAAGGTTGAACGCTTTGAGGCACGTCAGTCCCGGGTCCTGGTCACAAAGTTCTTCAAGGCTGGAGGCAAGGTGTGTCACCGTGGGCCAATGACCGACATTAATGGGGGGGGACACGGGGAGTGGGGGGGAGAGAATGGGGGACTCGCTCCCACGGGGAGTGGGGGGGGAGAATGGGGGACTCGCTCCCACGGGGAGTAGGGGGGGAGAATGGGGGACTCACTCCCACGGGGAGTGGGGGGGGAGAGAATGGGGGACTCACTCCCACGGGGAGTGGGGGGGGGGAGAATGGGGGACTCACTCCCACGGGGAGTGGGGGGGGGGGGAGAATGGGGGACTCACTCCCCACGGGGAGTGGGGGGGAGAATGGGGGACTCACTCCCACAGGGAGTGGGGGGGGAGAATGGGGGACTCACTCTCACGGGGAGTGGGGGGGGGAGAATGGGGGACTCACTCCCACGGGGAGTGGGGGGGAGAGAATGGGGGACTCACTCCCACAGGGAGTGGGGGGAGAATGGGGGACTCGCTCCCACGGGGAGTGGGGGGGGAGAATGGGGGACTCGCTCCCACAGGGAGTGGAGGGGAGAATGGGGGACTCACTCCCACAGGGAGTGGGGGGGAGAATGGGGGACTCGCTCCCACGGGGAGTGGGGGGAGAATGGGGGGACTCGCTCCCACGGGGAGTGGGGGGAGAATGGGGGACTCGCTCCCACGGGGAGTGGGGGGAGAATGGGGGACACGCTCCCACGGGGAGTGGGGGGGGAGAATGGGGGACTCACTCTCACGGGGAGTGGGGGGAGAATGGGGGACTCACTCCCCACGGGGAGTGGGGGGAGAATGGGGGACTCACTCCCCACGGGGAGTGGGGGGGAGAATGGGGGACTCACTCCCCACGGGGAGTGGGGGGGAGAATGGGGGACTCACTCTCACGGGGAGTGGGGGGAGAATGGGGGACTCACTCCCACGGGGAGTGGGGGGAGAATGGGGGGGACTCGGTCCCACGGGGAGTGGGGGGAGAATGGGGGACTCGCTCCCACGGGGAGTGGGGGGAGAATGGGGGACTCGGTCCCACGGGGAGTGGGGGGAGAATGGGGACTCGGTCCCACGGGGAGTGGGGGGTAGAATGGGGGACTCGGTCCCACGGGGAGTGGGGGGAGAATGGGGGACTCGGTCCCACAGGGGAGTGGGGGGAGAATGGGGGACTCGGTCCCACAGGGGAGTGGGGGGATGAGCAGCATGGTGCAGGTTGGCTGATTGCCGGGCCCAGGGTGAACTGTCCCCTCACCTTGATCCCTTGGTGACTCTCACTCCCCGGCCCACAGCTAACGTCCAGTACTGATCTGCTGGGGTTGGATAACCTGATTGGGGGAGTCTCCTCGAAACATCTCCAGGATATGGGCTCAGAGGAGTTGCTCCAGGCTGCCAAGGGAGGACTCGAGGAACACGCCGATAAAATGACCGCCTTACAGAAAGAGACGATCGTCATGACGGTGAGTGGTGGGGAGGGCCCCCTCCCATCGCACGGGGCTGGGGGGGGGGGGACAGGGATAGGGAGGGGGGAAGGGGCTGGAGGGGGGGGGACAGAGATAGGGAGGGGGTGTAGGGGGATGGAGGAGGGTGACAGAGATAGGGAGGGGGTGTAGGGGGATGGAGGAGGGTGACAGAGATAGGGAGGGGGTGTAGGGGGATGGAGGAGGGTGACAGAGATAGGGAGGGGTGTAGGGGCTGGAGGGGGTGACAGAGATAGGGAGGGGGTGTAGGGGCTGGAGGGGGTGACAGAGATAGGGAGGGGGTGTAGGGGCTGGAGGGGGTGACAGAGATAGGGAGGGGGTGTAGGGACTGGAGGGGGTGACAGAGATAGGGAGGGGGTGTAGGGGCTGGAGGGGGTGACAGGGATAGGGAGGGGGGAAGGGGGATGGAGGGGGGGACAGGGATAGGGAGGGGGTGTAGGGGCTGGAGGGGGTGAGAGAGATAGGGAGGGGGTGTAGGGGCTGGAGGGGGTGACAGGGATAGGGAGGGGGGAAGGGGGATGGAGGGGGGGGACAGGGATAGGGAGGGGGTGTAGGGGCTGGAGGGGGGTGACAGAGATAGGGAGGGGGTGTAGGGGCTAGATGGGGTGACAGAGATAGGGAGGGGATGTAGGGGCTGGAGGGGGGGACAGAGAGAGGGAGGGGGTGTAGGGGGATGGAGGGTGTGACAGAGATAGGGAGGGGGTGTAGGGTCTGGAGGGGGTGACAGAGATAGGGAGGGGGTGTAGGGGCTGGAGGGGGTGACAGAGATAGGGAGGGGGTGTAGGGGGATGGAGGGGGGGACAGGGATAGGGAGGGGGTGTAGGGGGATGGAGGGGGGGACAGGGATAGGGAGGGGGTGTAGGGAGATGGAGAGGGGTGACAGAGATAGGGAGGGGGTGTAGGGGCTGGAGGGAGTGACAGAGATAGGGAGGGGGTGTAGGGGCTGGAGGGGGGGACAGGGATAGGGAGGGGGTGTAGGGGGATGGAGGGGGGGACAGGGATAGGGAGGGGGTGTAGGGAGATGGAGAGGGGTGACAGAGATAGGGAGGGGGGTGTAGGGGGATGGAGGGGGGGACAGGGATAGGGAGGGGGTGTAGGGAGATGGAGAGGGGTGACAGAGATAGGGAGGGGGTGTCGGGGCTGGAGGGGGGGACAGGGATAGGGAGGGGGTGTCGGGGCTGGAGGGGGTGACTTGGCACCAGTGTGTTGGGGAGTTACAGTAGTTGAAGGGTCTCCCTTCCAGATCGGATGGATGTGAGATGCTGAGCGGATTTCCGATCCCCTCAGCTTCTGGGGAACCCTGACCCTTCCCCCCCCCCGCCCCGTCACTCCCTCCCTAACCTCTCTGCCTGGGTTGTGTTTGATCCAGATCCTGGAGAATGAGGACACCAGCGCCGTGTTTATGAGCCTCACCCCATCTCTCCGCAAGGAACTCCCCACCTCCTGCATTGCGAAGGCCAACATTACTGACCTGGAGCAGGTGAAGGGCACCGAGTGGAACAAGGGTCAGGTAAGTGGCGTTGACTGTCCCCTAACTCTGACGCCTCGTGGTGAATCTCTGCAATTCTCCGACGTTTACTTCAGCGGTTCGATCGGCTCGTTTCGCGCCATTGCCTCTGAGAATCGGAGTTGCGTTGTCACGGACTCATACTCGTGGAAACAGGTCGTCAAATCCATTCCAACAGTCTTCCCAAACTTTACCCGTCCCGCCTGCCTGCCCCCCTGGCCTATTTCCCTCCAACCCTTTCCTATTTATGTTCTGATCCAAATATCTTGTAAACATTGGAACTGTCCCTACATCCACCCCTCCCTCTGCAAGTTCACTCCACACACGAACCACCCAAAAATTGCCGCTTGTGTCATTCTTAAATCACTTTCCCCTCTGGTTTTACAAATGTGCTTCCTCATCTTGAATTCTCCCCATATGCTCGGCAAAAACACTCTTACCATGTCTACCCCCCTCGTTATTATATATACCTCCATTAGGTCGTCTGTCAATATCCTGCGCTGCACCAAGAAACATCCCAGCATAGCTAGCCTTTCTTTATAGCTATATGATGGGCAGCATGGTGTCGCAGTGGTTAGCACTGCTGCCTCACGGTGCCAGGGAGCCAGGTTCGATTCCCCCCTCAGGCGACTGACTGTGTGGAGTTTGCACATTCTGCCCCCGTGTCTGCGTGGGTTTCCTCCGGGTGCTCCGGTTTCCTCCCACAGTCCAAAGATGTACAGGTTAGGGTGGATTGGCCATGGGAAATTGTCCCATAGTGTCCAGGCATGTGCAGGTTCGGGTGGATTGGCCGTGGGAAATTGTCCCATAGTGCCCAGGGATGTGCAGGTTAGGGTGGATTGGCCGTGGGAAATTGTCCCATAGTGCCCAGGGATGTGCAGGTCAGGGTGGATTGGCCGTGGGAAATTGTCCCATAGTGCCCAAGGATGTGCAGGTTAGGGTGGATTGGCCATGGGAAATTGTCCCATAGTGCCCAAGGATGTGCAGGTCAGGGTGGATTGGCCATGGGAAATTGTCCCATAGTGCCCAGGGATGTGCAGGTTAGGGTGGGTTGGCCATTGGAACTTGTCCCATAGTGCCCAGGGATGTGCAGGTTAGGGTGGGTTGGCCATGGGAAACTGTCACATAGTGCCCAGGGATGTGCAGGTTAGGGTGGATTGGCCATGGGAAATTGTCCCATAGTGCCCAGGGATGTGCGGGTTAGGGTGGATTGGCCATGGGAAATTGTCCCATAGTGCCCAAGGATGTGCAGGTCAGGGTGGATTGGCCATGGGAAATTGTCCCATAGTGCCCAGGGATGTGCAGGTTAGGGTGGGTTGGCCATTGGAACTTGTCCCATAGTGCCCAGGGATGTGCAGGTTAGGGTGGGTTGGCCATGGGAAACTGTCACATAGTGCCCAGGGATGTGCAGGTTAGGGTGGATTGGCCATGGGAAATTGTCCCATAGTGCCCAGGGATGTGCGGGTTAGGGTGGGTTGGCCGTGGGAAATTGTCCCATAGTGCCCAGGGATGTGCAGGTTAGGGTGGATTGGCCATGGGGAATTGTCCCATAGTGTCCAGGGATGTACAGGTTAGGGTGGATTGGCCATAGGAAATTGTCCCATAGTGCTCAGGGATGTGCAGGTCAGGGTGGATTGGCCATGGGGAATTGTCCCATAGTGCCCAGGGATGTGCAGGTTAGGGTGGATTGACTGTGGGGAATTCGTGGGATAGGACAGGGGCTTGACTCTGGTTGGGATACTCTTCAGCGGGCTGTCGTGCGCTCAATGGGCTGAATGGCCTGCTCCCACACTGTTGGGATTCGCTGACTCTCACTCAAACCTTCCATGCTCGAGGTCAATCTGCCCTCTCGCTTAATCATTGAGTCCTCGTCATAGAGATGTCCAGCATGGAAACAGACCCTTCGGTCCAACCCGTCCATGCCGACCCAGATATCCCAACCCAACGTAGCGGCTTCACTAAAGTGCAACAGTTACTGCTCTGCGTTCGCCTGTAACATTTCTCGACCTCCGTTTCCCATTCCCGGGAACAGCAGAAGGTTGAGTAATTCCGGAATTCGCCAATAGAGGCTGAAACAAAGTTGACTCAAACGGGTAATGAAACCAACAGGGGCCTGTTCTGACCTGAAGTGACAGAGCAATTACAAACACATTTGAGGAAGGTCTATCTGTTTGGTGTTCTCCAGCTCCATAGACACAAGCTGAAGGGTTTGTTCGCATGCCCAGGTCAGTGCGGTTCTCCCCACCCGGGTCTACACTCATATGTTCACCTGTGTCGTCGGATAATTTAAGGTTTCATAAGGTTGCAGATACCTGATTCTAAAAAGCCGAACTGACTCAAATGGTTCAGTGTCTCTAACACCAGGTTCGGTCACCAAAACTTTCCAGTTGATGGCAGTTATAAGGTGGGCGTTATCTCTGTGGATCTGGGCTACATTACGATAGAAATTCAAACTTCCTCCAGTCCTAGAGCATGGAAACAACCCGTCCGTGCCGACCATACACCCTAAACTAGTCCTGTCCCACCTGCCAGCACCCGGCCCATATCCCTCCAAACCCTTCCTATTCATATACCCATCCAAATGCCTCTTAAATGTTGTAATTGTACCAGCCTCCTCCACATCCTCTGGCAGCTCATTCCATACACGTACCACCCTCTGGGTGAAAAAGTTGTCCCTTAGGTCTCTTTTATATCTTTCCCCTCTCACCCTAAACCTATGCCCCTCTAGTTCTGGACTCCCCGACCCCAGGGAAAAGACTTTGTCTATTTACCCTATCCATTCCCCTCATGATTTTATAAACCTCTATAAGGTCACCCCTCAGCCTCCGACACTCCAGGGAAAACAGCCCCAGCCTGTTCAGCCTCTCCCTGTAGCTCAAACCCTCCAACCCTGGAAACATCCTTATAAATCTTTTCTGAACCCTTTCAAGTTTCACAACATCTTTCCGATAGGAAGGAGACCAGAATTGCACACAATATTCCAACAGTGGCCCTAACCAATGTCCTGTACAGCCACAACATGACCTCCCAACTCCTGTACAGAATGTACTGACCCTCTACTTAAAGATGACAGTAAAGAATACTGATTTTAAATCTTATCAGAAGCAGGAACTGATTAGGATCTCGGAAGTCTGTCTAGCTGTGAGTCGAAACATTTCTGTCTCACTCTCTCTCTCTCTCTCTCTCTCCCCCACTCCATCTAGGCACTCCTCCTTTGTGATGTTCTCCTCAAGAATGAGACAATTCCAGCTGACGAACTGGGGTAAAGATGTGTGTGTCTGTGTGTGTGTGTGTATGTGTGTGTGTGTGTGTCTGTGTGTGTGTGTGTGTCTGTCTGTGTGTCTGTGTCTGTGTGAGAGTGTGTCTGTGTGTGTGTGAGAGTGTGTCTGTGTGTGTGTGTCTGTGTGTGTGTGTATGTCTGTCTGTGTGAGAGAGCGTGTGTGTGTCTGTGTGTGTGTGTCTGTGTGTGTGTGTGTGTGTGTGTCTGTGTGAGAGTGTGTCTGTGTGTGTGTGTGTCTGTGTGTGTTTGTGTGAGTGTGTCTGTTTGTGTGTGTGTGAGAGTGTGTCTGTGTGTGTGTGTCTGTGTGTGTGTGTGAAGGAGCGTGTGTGTATATGCGCGTGCATGTGTGAGTCTGTGTGTGAAAGAGTGCATGTGTATATGCGCACGCATGTGTGAGTGTGTGTGTGAAAGAGTGCGTGTGTGTGTGTGTGCTTGTGTTTCAGTGTGTGAGTGTGTGTGTGAAAGAGTGCGTGTGTGTGTGTGTGCTTGTGTTTCAGTGTGTGAGTGTGTGTGTGAAAGAGTGCGTGTGTATATATATGTGCGTGCGTGTGTGTGAAAGAGTGTGTGTGTGTGGGTGTGAAAGAGTGCGTGTGTGTGTGTGTGAAAGAGTGTGTGTATGTATGTGAGTGTGTGTGTGAAAGAGTGTGTGTGTGTGTGAAAGAGTGCGTGTGTCTGTGTCTGTGTCTGTGTCTGTCAGTCTGTCTGAGTCTGTGTGATTCGATGTCAATCCCTGTGTGTCAGTGAACTCGAGGTCAATGTCAGTTATGTTGCCCTCCCCTTCCAATCCACATTAAGACTGACAAGCTCTGTTTAAACAGGTCAAAAGATCAGTCCACAAGAAGTTACTCCTCCTTTGTGTGGGACAGCACGGTGTCTCAGTGGTTAGCACGGCTGCCCCACAGTGCCAGGGTCCCGGGTTCGATTCCCCCCTCGGGTGACTGTCTGTGTGGAGTACTCCCCGTGCCTGTGTGGGTTTCCACTGGGTGCTCCATTTTCGACATACACTCACTCACTCACACTCACACACACTCACGCACACACTCAATCACCCTCTCTCACACACACGCACACACACTCACTCTCTCTCTGACACACACTCACATGCACATCCTCTCAGACACACAATCACGCTCTCTCTGACACACACATTTACACACTCACACACACACAAACTCACATACACGCTCACACGCACACATACACATACACACTCACGCACACACTCTCACACTCACACACACACACACACACACAGTCCAAAGATGTGAAGGTTATGGTGGATTGGCCATGGGAAATTGTCCCATAGTGCCCAGGAATGTGTAGGTAATGCTGGATTGGCCATGGGAAATTGTCCCATAGTGCCCAGGAATGTGTAGGTTATGCTGGATTGGCCATGGGAAATTGTCCCATAGTGCCCAGGGATGTGCAGGTTAGGGTGGATTGGCCATGGGAAATTGTCCCATAGCGCCCAGGGATGTGCAGGTTAGGGTGGATTGGCCATGGGAAATTGTCCCATAGTGCCCAGGGATGTGCAGGTTAGGGTGGATTGGCCATGGGAAATTGTCCCATAGTGCCCAGGAATGTGTAGGTTATGCTGGATTGGCCATGGGAAATTGTCCCATAGTGCCCAGGAATGTGTAGGTTATGCTGGATTGGCCATGGGAAATTGTCCCATAGTGCCCAGGGATGTGCAGGTTAGGGTGGATTGGCCATGGGGAATTGTCCCATAGTGCCCAGGGATGTGCAGGTTAGGGTGGATTGGCCATGGGGAATTGTCCCATAGTGTCCAGGGATGTACAGGTTAGGGTGGATTGGCCATGGGAAATTGTCCCATAGTGCCCAGGGATGTGCAGGTTAGGGTGGATTGGTCATGGGAAATTGTCTCATAGTGCCCAGGGATGTGCAGGTTAGGGTGCATTGGCCATGGGAAATTGTCTCATAGTGCCCAGGGATGTACAGGTTAGGGTGGATTGGCCGTGGGAAATTGTCCCATAGTGCCCAGGGATGTGCAGGTTAGGGTAGATTGGCCGTGGGAAATTGTCCCATAGTGCCCAGGGATGTACAGGTTAGGGTGGATTGGCCGTGGGAAATTGTCCCATAGTGCCCAGGGATGTGCAGGTTAGGGTGGATTGGCCATGGGAAATTGTCCCATAGTGCCCAGCGATGTACAGGTTAGGGTGGATTGGCCATGGGAAATTGTCCCTTAGTGACCAGGGATGTGCAGGTTAGGGTGGATTGGCCGTGGGAAATTGTCCCATAGTGCCCAGGGATGTACAGGTTAGGGTGGATTGGCCGTGGGAAATTGTCCCATAGTGCCCAGGGGTGTGCAGGTTAGGGTGGATTGGCCATGGGAAATTGTCCCATAGTGACCATGGATGTTCAGGTTAGGGTGGATTGGCCATGGGAAATTGTCCCATAGTGTCCAGGGATGCACAGATTAGGGTGGGTTGGCCATGGGAAATTGTCCCATAGTGTCCAGGGATGTGCAGGTTAGGGTGGATTGGCCATGGGAAATTGTCCCATAGTGCCCAGGGATGTGCAGGTTAGGGTGGATTGGCCATGGGAAATTGTCCCATAGTGCCCAGGGATGTGCAGGTTAGGGTGGATTGGCCATGGGAAATTGTCTCATAGTGCCCAGGGATGTACAGGTTAGGGTGGATTGGCCGTGGGAAATTGTCCCATAGTGCCCAGGGATGTGCAGGTTAGGGTAGATTGGCCATGGGAAATTGTCCCATAGTGCCCAGGGATGTGCAGGTTAGGGTGGATTGGTCATGGGAAATTGTCTCATAGTGCCCAGGGATGTGCAGGTTAGGGTGGATTGGCCATGGGAAATTGTCTCATAGTGCCCAGGGATGTACAGGTTAGGGTGGATTGGCCGTGGGAAATTGTCCCATAGTGCCCAGGGATGTGCAGTTTAGGGTAGATTGGCCGTGGGAAATTGTCCCATAGTGCCCAGGGATGTACAGGTTAGGGTGGATTGGCCGTGGGAAATTGTCCCATAGTGCCCAGGGATGTGCAGGTTAGGGTGGATTGGCCATGGGAAATTGTCTCATAGTGCCCAGGGATGTGCAGGTTAGGGTGCATTGGCCATGGGAAATTGTCTCATAGTGCCCAGGGATGTGCAGGTTAGGGTAGATTGGCCATGGGAAATTGTCCCATAGTGCCCAGGGATGTGCAGGTTAGGGTGCATTGGCCATGGGAAATTGTCTCATAGTGCCCAGGGATGTACAGGTTAGGGTGGATTGGCCGTGGGAAATTGTCCCATAGTGCCCAGGGATGTGCAGGTTAGGGTAGATTGGCCGTGGGAAATTGTCCCATAGTGCCCAGGGATGTACAGGTTAGGGTGGATTGGCCGTGGGAAATTGTCCCATAGTGCCCAGGGATGTGCAGGTTAGGGTGGATTGGCCATGGGAAATTGTCCCATAGTGCCCAGGGATGTACAGGTTAGGGTGGATTGGCCATGGGAAATTGTCCCTTAGTGACCAGGGATGTGCAGGTTAGGGTGGATTGGCCGTGGGAAATTGTCCCATAGTGCCCAGGGATGTACAGGTTAGGGTGGATTGGCCGTGGGAAATTGTCCCATAGTGCCCAGGGGTGTGCAGGTTAGGGTGGATTGGCCATGGGAAATTGTCCCATAGTGACCATGGATGTTCAGGTTAGGGTGGATTGGCCATGGGAAATTGTCCCATAGTGTCCAGGGATGCACAGATTAGGGTGGGTTGGCCATGGGAAATTGTCCCATAGTGTCCAGGGATGTGCAGGTTAGGGTGGATTGGCCATGGGAAATTGTCCCATAGTGCCCAGGGATGTGCAGGTTAGGGTGGATTGGCCATGGGAAATTGTCCCATAGTGCCCAGGGATGTGCAGGTTAGGGTGGATTGGCCATGGGAAATTGTCTCATAGTGCCCAGGGATGTACAGGTTAGGGTGGATTGGCCGTGGGAAATTGTCCCATAGTGCCCAGGGATGTGCAGGTTAGGGTAGATTGGCCATGGGAAATTGTCCCATAGTGCCCAGGGATGTGCAGGTTAGGGTGGATTGGTCATGGGAAATTGTCTCATAGTGCCCAGGGATGTGCAGGTTAGGGTGGATTGGCCATGGGAAATTGTCTCATAGTGCCCAGGGATGTACAGGTTAGGGTGGATTGGCCGTGGGAAATTGTCCCATAGTGCCCAGGGATGTGCAGTTTAGGGTAGATTGGCCGTGGGAAATTGTCCCATAGTGCCCAGGGATGTACAGGTTAGGGTGGATTGGCCGTGGGAAATTGTCCCATAGTGCCCAGGGATGTGCAGGTTAGGGTGGATTGGCCATGGGAATTTGTCCCATAGTGCCCAGGGATGTACAGGTTAGGGTGGATTGGCCATGGGAAATTGTCCCATAGTGCCCAGGGATGTGCAGGTTAGGGTGTATTGGCCATGGGAAATTGTCCCATAGTGCCCAGGGATGTACAGGTTAGGGTGGATTGGCCGTGGGAAATTGTCCCATGGTGCCCAGGGATGTACAGGTTAGGGTGGATTGACCATGGGAAATTGTCCCATAGTGTCCATGGATGTGCAGGTTAGGGTGGGTTGGCCATGGGAAATTGTCCCATAGTGCCCAGGGATGTGCAGGTTAGGGTGGATTGACCGTGGGAAATTGTCCCATAGTGTCCAGGGATGTGCAGGTTAGGGTGGGTTGGCCATGGGAAATTGTCCCATAGTGCCCAGGGATGTGCAGGTTAGGGTGGACTGGCCGTGGGAAATTGTCCCATAGTGCCCAGGGATGTGCGTGTTAGGGTGGGTTGGCCATGGGAAATTATCCCATAGTGCCCAGGGATGTGCAGGTTAGGGTGGGTTGGCCATGGGAAATTATCCCATAGTGCCCAGGGATGTGCAGGTTAGGGTGGATTGGCCGTGGGAAATTGTCCCATAGTGCCCAGGGATGTGCGTGTTAGGGTGGGTTGGCCATGGGAAATTATCCCATAGTGCCCAGGGATGTGCAGGTTAGGGTGGATTGGCCATGGGAAATTGTCCCATAGTGTCCAGGGATGTGCAGTTTAGGGTGGGTTGGCCATGGGAAATTATCCCATAGTGCCCAGGGATGTGCAGGTTAGGGTGGGTTGGCCGTGGGAAATTGTCCCATAGTGTCCAGGGATGTGCAGGTTAGGGTGGATTAGGCAGGGATAAATATCGAATTGTAGTGTAGGGAAATAGGTTTGGCCTTTTTCCACTTCTGAGGGTGTGAACATGTTGGGCTGAAGGGTGTGTTTTCACACTGTAGGGATTATATTAACAAAACCTCCCTAAAGAGGGCCAATAGGGATTCAGATACATAATTCTTTAAAGTTTGCATTACAGGTAGACGAGGGGGTTATAGTCCAACAGGTTTATTTGGAAGCACTAGCTTTCAGAGCGCTGTTTTGGAACAGGGCCATAAGACACAGAATTTAATGCAAAAGATTACAGTGTCATCCAACTGAAATGATATATTGAACAATCCTTGATGGGGAACGTTCATACTGGAGTCCAGTTACTAAGTGGGGTGCCGCAAGGGTCAGAGTTGGGTCCACTGCTGTTGGTCATTTTTTATAAACGACCTGGATGAGAGTGTAGAAGGGTGGGTTAGTAAATGTGCAGACGACACTAAGGTCGGTGGATAGTGCCGAAGGATGTTGTCGGTCTCAGAGGGACATGGATAAGCTGCAGAGCTGGGCTGAGAGGTGGCAAGTGGAGTTTAATGAGGGACGGTGTGAGGTGATTCACTTTGGTCAGAGTAATCGGAATGCAGAGTACTGGGCTAACGGTGAGATTCTTGGCCGTGTGGATGAGCAGAGAGATCTTGGTATCCAGGCACACAGTTCCCTGAACTTTGCCACCCAGATTGATCGGATTGTTTAGGAGGTATACGGTGTGTTGGTGTTTGTTGGTAAAGGGAGTAAGTTTCGGAACCACGAGGTCATGCTGCAGCTGTTAGAAAACTCTGGTGCGGCCGCGCTTGGGAGAATTGCGTACAGTTCTGGTCACCGCATTACAGGAAGGATGGGGGAAGCTTTGGAAAGGGTTCGGAGGAGATTTACCGGGATGTTGCCTGGTAGGGAAGGGAAGGTCTTACGAGGAAAGGCTGAGGGAACTGAGGCTGTTTTCGTTGGAGAGAAGGTGACTTCATCGAGATGGATAAGATCATCAGAGGGTTATGATAGTTTGGAGAGTGAGAGCCTTTTCCCTCAGATGGTGAAGACTAACACGAGGGAACATAGCTTTAAATCGAGGGGTGATAGATAGAGGACAGATGGCAGAGGGAGTTCCTTTACTCTGAGAGTAGCAGAATCATAGAGTCATAGAGATGTACAGCACGGAAACAGACCCTTCAGTCCAACCCGTCCATGCTGACCCAGATACCCCAACCCAATCTAGTCCCACCTGCCAGCACCCGGCCCATATCCCTCCAAACCTTTCCCATTCATATACCCATCCAAACGTCTCTTAAATGTTGTCATTGTACCAGCCTCCACCACATCCTCTGGCAGCTCATTCCATACACGTACCACCCTCTGCGTGAAAAAGTTGCCCCTTAGGTCTCTTTTATATCTTTCCCCTCTCACCCTAAACCTATGCCCCTCTAGTTCTAGACTCCCCGACCCCAGGGAAAAGACTTTGTCTATTTATCCTATCCATATCCCTCATGATTTTATAAACCTCTATAAGGTCACCCCTCAGCCTCTGACGCTCCAGGGAAAACAGCCCCAGCCTGTTCAGCCTCTCCCTGTAGCTCAGATCCTCCAACCATGGCAACATCCTTGTAAATCTTTTCTGAACCCCTTCAAGTTTCACAACATCTTTCCGATAGGAAGGAGACCAGAATTACACGCAATATTCCAACAGTGGCCCTAACCAATGTCCTGTACAGCCACAACATGACCTCCCAACTCCTGTACTCAATACACTGACCAATAAAGGAAAGCATACCAAACGCCTTCTTCACTATCCTATCTACCCGCGACTCCACTTTCAAGGAGCTATGAACCTGCACTCCAAGGTCTCTTTGTTCAGCAACACTCCCTAGGACCTTACCCTTAAGTCTTCAATTCTCGTCCTGGCCTGTATCCCTCTAAACCTTTCCTATCTGTGTACTTACCCAAATGTCATTGAGATGTCGTTACTGTCCCCACACCTTCACACACTAACCTCCCTGTGTGGAAAAGAAGTCCCTCGTAATTTGTTTAAACCTCTCTCCTCTCACTTTAAAACCGTGTCCCTAGTTTTGAAACCCCCCACCTGAGGGAAAACTCACTGACCATTAACCCTATCTCTGCCACCGATGGTTTTATGGCCCTCTGTTAGGTCGTTGGGAACTGGGGGGGGGGGGGAGCTTGCACATATACACCAGCAGGAGGCAGGATTCTGGAACAGGCAGATGGTTTAACTGCAGGTATTAGTCTGAACTGACCAAGTTCATAAGGCAGACAGCCTCTCTCTCTCTCTCTCTCTCTCTGTCTCTGCCTCTCTCTCTCTCTCTCTGTCTCTCTCTCGCTCTCTCCCTCTCTCTGTCTCTCTCTCCCTCTCTCACTTTCTCCCTCTCTCTCTCTCCCTATCTCTCTCTCAACCCCTCTCTCTCCTCCCCCACCTTCTGTCTCTCTCTCTCTCTCTGTCTCTCTCTCTCTGTCTCTCCCTCTCTCACTTTCTCCCTCTCTCTCTCTCCCTATCTCTCTCTCAACCCCTCTCTCTCCTCCCCCACCCTCTGTCTCTCTCTCTCTCTCTCCCTCTCTCTGTCTCTCTCTCTCTCTGTCTCTCCCTCTCTCACTTTCTCTCTCTCTCTCTCCCTATCTCTCTCTCAACCCCTCTCTCTCCGCCCCCACCCTCTGTCTCTCTCTCTCTCTCTCTCCCTCTCTCTATCTCTCTCTCTCTCTCTCTGCCTCTCTCTCTGTGTGTCTCTCTCTCTCTGTCTCTCTCTCTCTCTGTCTCTCTCTCTCTGTCTCTTCCTCTCCCTTACCCTCTCTCTCTGTCTCTCTCTCTCTCTCTCTCCCTCTCTCTCTCTGTTTCTCTCTCTCTCTCTCCCTCTCTCTCTCTGTCTCTCTCTCTGACTCTCTCTGTCTCTCTCTCTGTCTCTCCCTCTCTCTGTCTCTCTCTCTTTCTCTCTGTCTCTCTCTCTGCCTCTCTCTCTCTCTCTCTGTCTCTCTCTCTGTCTCTCTCTCTGCCTCTCTCTCTCTCTCTCTGTCTCTCTCTCTGTCTTTCTCTCTCTCTCTCACTCTCCCTATCTCTCTCTCAACCCCTCTCTCTCCTCCCCTACCCTCTGTCTCTCTGTCTCTGTCTCTCTCTCTCTCTCCCTCTCTCTCTCTGACTCTCTCTGTCTCTCTCTCTGTCTCTCCCTCTCTCTGTCTCTCTCTCTCTGTCTCTCTCTCTGCCTCTCTCTCTCTCTCTCTCTGTCTTTCTCTCTCTCTCTCTCTCTCCCTATCTCTCTCTCAACCCCTCTCTCCTCCCCCATCCTCTGTCTCTCTCTCTCTCTCAATCTCCCCCCACCTCCCCATTCCAGTCTGTCTGTCTCTCTTTCTCTCTCTCTCTTGTTCTTCCCCTCTCTCTCTTACTCTCCCTCACTCTGTCTCTCTGTCTGTCTGTCTCTCTCTACCCCTATCTGTGTCTCTGTCTCCCTCTCCCTCAATGACCCTCTCTCTCTTTCTCCCTTTCCCTCTCCCTCACTCCCCCTCTCTCCTCTCCCTCGCTCTCCCTCCCTCTCTCGCCCTCGCTCTCCCTCCCTCTCTCTCTCCTGGATTGTCTTCCCAATGACGTGCCCTGAGTTCCCTGTGTTAACTTCCCACAGGCAGCTTGGCTCGTTGGTTGGTGGGTTAACCTGTGAGATGTTGGAACAGTACGCAGGCAGCTCAGCGGTGAACATGACTAGGGGCCTGGGCAATGTCACGGCCTGGTTATCAAGGTCTCAGGTACTCACTCAGACAGACAGCAATCAACCACCGCGGATTCGGCTCTGTATCTAACCCCGTACTGTCCCTGTCCCTGGGCGTGTGCGATGGGGGGGCAGTGTAGAGAGAGCTTTACTCTGTATCTAACCCCGTACTGTCCCTGTCCCTGGGCGTGTGCGATGGGGTGGCAGTGTAGAGGGAGCTTTACTCTGTATCTAACCCCGTACTGTCCCTGTCCCTGTCCCTGGGAGTGTGCGATGGGGGGGCAGTGTAGAGGGAGCTTTACTCTGTATCTAACCCCGTACTGTCCCTGTCCCTGGGCGTGTGCGATGGGGGGGCAGTGTAGAGGGAGCTTTACTCTGTATCTAACCCCGTACTGTCCCTGTCCCTGTCCCTGGGAGTGTGCGATGGGGGGGCAGTGTAGAGGGAGCTTTACTCTGTATCTAACCCCGTGCTGTCCCCGTCCCTGTCCCTGGGAGTGTTTGATGGGGGGACAGTGTAGAGGGAGCTTTACTCTGTATCTAACCCCGTGCTGTCCCTGTCCCTGGGAGTGTTTGATGGGGGGGCAGTGTAGAGGGAGCTTTACTCTGTATCTAACCCCGTACTGTCCCTGTCCCTGTCCCTGGGAGTGTGCGATGGGGGGACAGTGTAGAGGGAGCTTTACTCTGTATCTAACCCCGTGCTGTCCCCGTCCCTGTCCCTGGGAGTGTTTGATGGGGGGACAGTGTAGAGGGAGCTTTACTCTGTATCTAACCCCGTGCTGTCCCTGTCCCTGGGAGTGTTTGATGGGGGGTACTGTGTAGAGGGAGCTTTACTCTGTATCTAACCCCGTGCTGTCCCTGTCCCTGGGAGTGTTTGATGGGGGGACAGTGTAGAGGGAGCTTTACTCAGTATCTAACCCCGTGCTGTCCCCGTCCCTGGGAGTGTTTGATGGGGGACAGTGTAGAGGGAGCTTTACTCTGTATCTAACCCCGTGCTGTCCCCGTCCCTGGGAGTGTTTGATGGGGGACAGTGTAGAGGGAGCTTTACTCTGTATCTAACCCCGTGCTGTCCCCGTCCCTGGGAGTGTTTGATGGGGGACAGTGTAGAGGGATTTTTACTCTGTATCTAACCCCGTGCTGTCCCCGTCCCTGGGAGTGTTTGATGGGGGACAGTGTAGAGGGAGCTTTACTCTGTATCTAACCCCGTGCTGTCCCCGTCCCTGGGAGTGTTTGATGGGGGACAGTGTAGAGGGAGCTTTACTCTGTATCTAACCACGTGCTGTCCCTGTCCTAGGAGTGTGTGATGGGGGACAGTGTAGAGGGAGCTTTACCCTGCGCTGGATCCTGGATCCTTACCTCAA
>NC_092766.1:5630280-5642460 GCF_047496795.1 Chiloscyllium punctatum
CTCAGTTGGGGAAGTGTGATGGGGGAGGGAGCTGGGGGGGTGGGGGAAGGTGTTTGGGTCTCGGTTGGGGAAGTGTGATGGGGGAGGGAGCTGGGGGGGTGGGGGAAGGTGTTTGGGTCTCGGTTGGGGAAGTGTGATGGGGGAGGGAGCTGGGGGGGTGGGGGAAGGTGTTTGGGTCTCGGTTGGGGAAGTGTGATGGGGGGAGGGAGCTGGGGGGGTGGGGGAAGGTGCTTGGGTCTCCGTTGGGGAAGTGTGACGGGGGGAGGGAGCTGGGGGGGTGGGGGGAGGTGTTTGGGTCTCAGTTGGGGAAGTGTGTTGGGGGGAGGGAGCTGGGGGGGTGGGGGAAGGTGTTTGGGTCTCGGTTGGGGAAGTGTGATGGGGGGAGGGAGCTGGGGGGTGGGGGGAGGTGTTTGGGTCTCAGTTGGGGAAGTGTGATGGGGGGGAGGGAGCTGGGGGGGTGGGGGAAGGTGCTTGGGTCTCAGTTGGGGAAGTGTGATGGGGGGAGGGAGCTGGGGGGGGTGGGGGAAGGTGTTTGGGTCTCAGTTGGGGAAGTGTGATGGGGGGAGGGAGCTGGGGGGGTGGGGGAAGGTGTTTGGGTCTCAGTTGGGGAAGTGTGATGGGGGAGGGAGCTGGGGGGGTGGGGGAAGGTGCTTGGGTCTCAGTTGGGGAAGTGTGATGGGGGAGGGAGCTGGGGGGGGTGGGGGAAGGTGTTTGGGTCTCAGTTGGGGAAGTGTGATGGGGGGAGGGAGCTGGGGGAGTGGGGGAAGGTGTTTGGGTCTCAGTTGGGGAAGTGTGATGGGGGAGGGAGCTGGGGGGGTGGGGGAAGGTGCTTGGGTCTCAGTTGGGGAAGTGTGATGGGGGGTGGGAGCTGGGGGGGGTGGGGGAAGGTGCTTGGGTCTCAGTTGGGGAAGTGTGACGGGGGAGGGAGCTGGGGGGGTGGGGGAAGGTGCTTGGGTCTCAGTTGGGGAAGTGTGATGGGGGTTGGGAGCTGGGGGGGGTGGGGGAAGGTGTTTGGGTCTCAGTTGGGGAAGTGTGATGGGGGGGTGGGAGCTGGGAGCTGGGGGGGTGGGGGGAGGTGTTTGGGTCTCAGTTGGGGAAGTGTGATGGGGGGTGGGAGCTGGGGGGGTGGGGGAAGGTGCTTGGGTCTCGGTTGGGGAAGTGTGATGGGGGGAGGGAGATGGGGGGTGGGGGGAGTTGTTTGGGTCTCAGTTGGGGAAGTGTGATGGGGGGAGGGAGCTGGGGGGGGTGGGGGGAAGGTGCTTGGGTCTCAGTTGGGGAAGTGTGATGGGGGGAGGGAGATGGGGGGTGGGGGGAGTTGTTTGGGTCTCAGTTGGGGAAGTGTGATGGGGGGAGGGAGCTGGGGGGGGTGGGGGGAAGGTGCTTGGGTCTCAGTTGGGGAAGTGTGATGGGGGAGGGAGCTGGGGGGGTGGGGGGAGGTGTTTGGGTCTCAGTTGGGTAAGTGTGATGGGGGAGGGAGCTGGGGGGGTGGGGGAAGGTGCTTGGGTCTCGGTTGGGGAAGTGTGACGGGGGGAGGGAGCTGGGGGGGGTGGGGGAAGGTGCTTGGGTCTCAGTTGGGGAAGTGTGACGGGGGAGGGAGCTGGGGGGGTGGGGGGAGGTGTTTGGGTCTCAGTTGGGGAAGTGTGATGGGGGAGGGAGCTGGGGGGGTGGGGGAAGGTGTTTGGGTCTCAGTTGGGGAAGTGTGACGGGGGGAGGGAGCTGGGGGGGGGGGAGGTGTTTGGGTCTCAGTTGGGGAAGTGTGACGGGGGGAGGGAGCTGGGGGGGTGGGGGAAGGTGCTTGGGTCTCAGTTGGGGAAGTGTGACGGGGGGGTGGGAGCTGGGGGGGTGGGGGAAGGTGTTTGGGTCTCAGTTGGGGAAGTGTGATGGGGGGAGGGAGCTGGGGGGTGGGGGGAGGTGTTTGGGTCTCAGTTGGGGAAGTGTGACGGGGGGGTGTGAGCTGGGGGGGTGGGGGAAGGTGTTTGGGTCTCAGTTGGGGAAGTGTGATGGGGGGGAGGGAGCTGGGGGGGTGGGGGAAGGTGTTTGGGTCTCAGTTGGGGAAGTGTGTTGGGGGGAGGGAGCTGGGGGGGTGGGGGAAGGTGTTTGGGTCTCGGTTGGGGAAGTGTGATGGGGGAGGGAGCTGGGGGGGGTGGGGGAAGGTGCTTGGGTCTCAGTTGGGGAAGTGTGATGGGGGGGAGGGAGCTGGGGGGGTGGGGGAAGGTGTTTGGGTCTCGGTTGGGGAAGTGTGATGGGGGGGAGGGAGCTGGGGGGGTGGGGGGAGGTGTTTGGGTCTCAGTTGGGGAAGTGTGATGGGGGGGTGGGAGCTGGGGGGGGTGGGGGAAGGTGTTTGGGTCTCGGTTGGGGAAGTGTGATGGGGGAGGGAGCTGGGGGGTGGGGGAAGGTGCTTGGGTCTCAGTTGGGGAAGTGTGACGGGGGGGTGGGAGCTGGGGGGGGTGGGGGAAGGTGCTTGGGTCTCAGTTGGGGAAGTGTGATGGGGGGAGGGAGCTGGGTGGGAGGGGGAAGGTGCTTGGGTCTCGGTTGGGGATGTGTGACGGGGGGAGGGAGCTGGGGGGTGGGGGAAGGTGTTTGGGTCTCAGTTGGGGAAGTGTGATGGGGGGAGGGAGCTGGGGGGGGGTGGGGGAAGGTGTTTGGGTCTCAGTTGGGGAAGTGTGATGGGGGGAGGGAGCTGGGGGGGGGTGGGGGGAGGTGTTTGGGTCTCGGTTGGGGAAGTGTGATGGGGGAGGGAGCTGGGGGGTGGGGGAAGGTGCTTGGGTCTCGGTTGGGGAAGTGTGATGGGGGAGGGAGCTGGGGGGGTGGGGGAAGGTGTTTGGGTCTCGGTTGGGGAAGTGTGATGGGAGAGGGAGCTGGGGGGGGGTGGGGGAAGGTGCTTGGGTCTCGGTTGGGGAAGTGTGATGGGGGGAGGGAGCTGGGGCGTGGGGGAAGGTGCTTGGGTCTCGGTTGGGGAAGTGTGACGGGGGGAGGGAGCTGGGGGGGGGGAGGTGGGGGGGGGTAGGGTGAGTGCTGGAGTTGCTTGAGAGTCCTTCCCAAGTGGGGGGGGGGCACTACTTTTCATCATTTATATAAATAATTTGGATGCAGGGATTAGAGGTATGAGATTAGATTAGATTCCCAACAGTGTGGAAATATGCCCTTTGGCCCAACACGTTTCACACCGACCCTCCGAAGCACAACCCACCCAGACCCATTCCCCGACATTTTACCACTTCATCTAACACTACAGACAATTTCCCACGGCCGACCCACCCTAACCTGCACATCCCTGGGCACTATGGGACAATTTCCCACGGCCAATCCACCCTAACCTGCACATCCCTGGGCACTATGGGACAATTTCCCACGGCCGACCCACCCTAACCTGCACATCCCTGGGCACTATGGGACAATTTCCCACGGCCAATCCACCCTAACCTGCACATCCCTGGGCACTATGGGACAATTTCCCACGGCCGACCCACCCTAACCTGCACATCCCTGGGCACTATGGGACAATTTCCCATGGCCGACCCACCCTAACCTGCACATCCCTGGGCACTATGGGACAATTTCCCATGGCCGACCCACCCTAACCTGCACATCCCTGGACACGATGGGACAATTTCCCACGGCCGACCCACCCTAACCTGCACATCCCTGGGCACTATGGGACAATTTCCCATGGCCAATCCACCCTAACCTGCACATCCCTGGACACTATGGGACAATTTCCCATGACCAATCCACCCTAACCTGCACATCCCTGGGCACTATGGGACAATTTCCCATGGCCGACCCACCCTAACCTGCACATCCCTGGACACTATGGGACAATTTCCCATGGCCGTCCCACCCTAACCTGCACATCCCTGGACACTATGGGACAATTTCCCACGGCCAATCCACCCTAACCTGCACATCCCTGGGCACTATGGGACAATTTCCCATGGCCAATCCACCCTAACCTGTACATCCCTGGGCACTATGGGACAATTTCCCATGGCCAATCCACCCTAACCTGCATATCCCGGGACACTATCGGACAATTTCCCACGGCCAACCCACCCTAACCTGCACATCCCTGGGCACTATGGGACAATTTCCCATGACCAATCCACCCTAACCTGCACATCCCTGGGCACTTAGGGACAATTTCCCATGACCAATCCACCCTAATCTGCACATCCCTGGGCACTATGGGACAATTTCCCATGGCCAATCCCACCCTAACCTGCACATCCCTGGGCACTATGGGACAATTTCCCACGGCCGATCCACCCTAACCTGCACATCCCTGGACACTATGGGACAATTTCCCATGGCCAACCCACCCTAACCTGCACATCCCTGGGCACTATGGGACAATTTCCCACGGCCAATCCACCCTAACCTGCACATCCCTGGGCACTATGGGACAATTTCCCACGGCCAACCCACCCTAACCTGCACATCCCTGGGCACTATGGGACAATTTCCCATGGCCAATCCACCCTAACCTGCACATCCCTGGGCACTATGGGACAATTTCCCACGGCCAATCCACCCTAACCTGCACATCCCTGGGCACTATGGGACAATTTCCCATGGCCAATCCACCCTGACCTGCACATCTTTGGACTGTGGGAGGAAACCGGAGCACCAGAGGGAACCCACGCAGACACAGGGAGAATGTGCAAACTCCACACAGACAGTCCCCCGAGTGGGGACTCGAACCTGGGTCTCTGGCGCTGTGAGGCAGCCGTGCTAACCACTGAGACACCGTGTATTTAGTCAGTTTGCAGATGACCCCAAAATTGGAGGTGTAGTGGACAGCGAAGAGGGTTACCTCAGATTACAACAGGATCTGGACCAGACGGGCCAATGGGCTGAGAAGTGGCAGATGGAGTTTAATTCAGATAAATGTGAGGTGCTTCATTTTGGGAAAGCAAATCTTAGCAGGACTTATACACTTAATGGTAAGGTCCGAGGGAGTGTTGCTGAACAAAGAGACCTTGGAGTGCAGGTTCATAGCTCCTTGAAAGTGGAGTCGCGGGTAGATAGGATAGTGAAGAAGGTGTTTGGTATGCTTTCCTTTATTGGTCAGAGTATTGAGTACAGGGGTTGGGAGGTCATGTTGCGGCTGTACAGGACATTGGTTAGGCCACTGTTGGAATATTGCGTGCAATTCTGGTCTTCCTATCGGAAAGATGTTGTGAAACTTGAAAAGGTTCAGAAAAGATTGACAAGGACGTTGCCAGGGTTGGAGGGTTTGAGCTACAGGGAGAGGCTGAACAGGCTGGGGCTGTTTTCCCTGGAGCGTCGGAGGCTGAGGGGTGACCTTATAGAGGTTTATAAAATCATGAGGGGCATGGATAGGATAAATAGACAGGGTCTTTTCCCTGGGGTCGGGGAGTCCAGAACTAGAGGGGCATAGGTTTAGGGTGAGAGGGGAAAGATATAAAAGAGACCCAAGGGGCAACTTTTTCACCCAGAGGGTGGTACGTGTATGGAATGAGCTGCCAGAGGATGTGGTGGAGGCTGGTACAATTACAACATTTAAGGGGCATCTGGATGGGTATATGAATAGGAAGGGTTTGGAGGGATATGGGCCGGGTGCTGGCAGGTGGGGACGAGATTGGGTTGGGATATCTGGGTCAGCATGGATGGGTTAGACCGAAGGGTCTGTTTCCGTGCTGTACGTCTCTATGACTCTCTCTCTGTCTGTCTGTATCTGTTTCTGTCTGTGTCTCTCTCTGTCTGTCTCTCTCACTCTCTCTCACACTCTCTGTCTGTCTCTCTCTCTCTCTCCATGTGTGTGTCTCTCTCTCTCTCTCTTTGTCTGTCTCTGTCTCTCTCTCTCTGCCTCTCTCACTCTGTCTCTGTCTGTCACTGTGTGTGTGTGTGTGTTGGGGAGGGGTGTGCTGACCTGTGACAAAGGGCAGGGGGTGATAGTGGGGGAGTTGACAGTTCAGTCCGGTTGGAGTGGGGCACTGCCTCCAAGGGGCTCATTAGGCCTTTCCCAGATGGGGAGGGGGGGGGTTTGACTCCCCCTTCGAGGCCTAGAGACTGAGGGTCTTCAGCCTGAGGGGAAGGCCATGCCCTGACCCCGGGGGGCAGGCCGACTGGCACGAGGGGCCGAATGTCCACGTGGCGTGTCTGAGGATCTCGCTGGGATCTAATGGCTCCTTGGCACCTCCCCCCCTCAGGAACGCCTCGATGTGGACGATTGAGACCATCACCTCACTAGGCCCCATGATCTCCTTCCTGGACGGAGACACCCTGCAGCAGCTTCCGAACACGGTGAGTCCAAAACAGACCCTCTCTCGCTCTACTGGGATCTTGCTGTGCGCGGGGAAGGGGGGGGGTGACCATCTGTTCCCTGGGGGGGGGGACTCCAAAGTGCAGAACCGCGCCCTCCTCCCCGCGTGGCTGAGGTGCGTAGGTTGGCCGGGTTTTGGGTCAGGGCTGAATGGCGTGAGGGGGGTGGGGGCATTTCACATTTGGCACAAGCTGCCCCACCCCCCCCAGACAGTGGCCACATGTCGTGGTATTGTGGGCACGTCCAATGTCACCTCAGTGAGTACCGTCAATTGATGGTCAACAAACTTCAAGATATCTGGCTCAATTCTGAGTCCAAAAATCCACTGCCCGAGGCACTCTCGGACGTAACAAACAGGGATAGGGGCTGAAACAGTTCCTGGGAGGCCCCAGGGAGTGAGATGTGGAGCAGAGGGACCCAGGGGTGCAGGGACATAATTCTTTGAAGTTTGTGTCACGAGGGGGGGGGGTGGTTAAGAAGGTATTTAGCAAACTTGCCCTCATTATTTTGACCCTTGAGTACAGGGAGTTGGGACGTCACTTTGGGGTTGTACAGGACATTGGTGAGGCCTCGTCTGGGGCACTGTGTCCAGTTCTGGTCGCCCTGTTACAGGGAGGGGGTATTATTAAACTGGGCAGGGCTCAGAAGAGATTTACCAGGATGTTGCCCGAAATGGAGGGTTTGAGGGATAAGGAGAGGCTGGACAGTCTGGGACATTTCTTTCACTGGAGTGTCGGAGGTTGGGAGGCGATCTTATCGAGGCTTATAAAATCATGAGGGGCGGAGGATTAATCTCTTTTTCCCCTAGGGTGGGGGATTTCGAGACCAGGGGGGCACATTTTTAAGGCGAGCGAAGAGAGATTTAAGGAAGACGTGGGGTGGGGGGAGGGGCAAATTCTTTACCCAGAGGGTGGTTCGTGTGTGGAATGAACCTCCAGAGGGGGGATGTGGGGGAGAGTTACAACATTTAAAAGATATTTGGATAAGTACACGAAGAGGACAGGGTTTGGAGGGACATGGGTCAGGAGCAGGCCGGTGGGACTGGTCTAGTTTGGCATGTTGGACCGAAGGGTCTCTCCTCGTGCTGGACGGCTCTATGACTAGAAACGGGACCGGTTAATTTCGGAGAGCTGGTTGGCGTGGGTATGTTGGACCGAAGGGTCTCTCCTCGTGCTGGATGGATGAACAAACCTCGACAGGTTAATGCGAGTAAACTCCAAGATATCTGGCTCACTCAGACCCCCAGGTTTCGGAGGTGTGTGTGTGAAATGCGGAAGGGCAAATCACTCAGCCCACCTTGCTTGCGAAGGGGGTTAATTAGGGATGGGGGTAAATACCCCACGAGGGGGGAGATGGTGAAGGAGTGCTGGCATCTAACGTGGTGATTTATTTTTGTCAGGTCGATGTGAACCAAGCGCTTTCGCAGCTGCAGGCGTCGCAAGGGATTGTGGGTCCAGCAGCGTCACCGGAATTCCAGACGGGTTTTAATCTCACCGTGATCACCGTCACCATCTTCACCAGACTGGTGGAGCCAGCAGCAGAGGGGAACACTCAACGCAGGAGGAGGGCAGGTACCAGCACCGCCCGTACCCGCTCCCCGAGTGGAGGGGGGAGTGGAGGGGAGGGGAGGGGAGGGGGGGGGGGGGGGGCGGGAAACGGGCTGCGCAGACGTGACCCCCCCCCTCTCACGGTCGATCAGTAACCCGGGCGATGGATCCAAACCGACACACTCCCGAACCATCGGGCCAGCCAGAGTCTCCGGAGAACCTCGCACTCAGAGTCACTCATTCCCCAACCCCCTCCCTATCTCTGTCACCCCCTCCAGCCCCTACACCCCCTCCCTATCTCTGTCACCCCCCTCCAGCCCCCTACACCCCCTCCCTATCTCTGTCCCCCCCTCCAGCCCCTACCCCCCTCCCTATCTCTGTCACCCCCTCCAGCCCCTACACCCCCTCCCTATCTCTGTCACCCCCCTCCAGCCCCCTACACCCCCTCCCTATCTCTGTCACTCCCTCCAGTCCCTACACTCCCTCCCTATCTCTGTCACCCCCTCCAGCCCCTACACCCCCTCCCTATCTCTGTCACCCCCTCCAGCCCCTACACCCCCTCCCTATCTTTGTTACCCACCCAGTCCCTACACCCCCTCCCTATCTCTGTCACCCCCTCCAGCCCCTACACCCCCTCCCTATCTCTGTCACCCCCTCCAGCCCCCTATACCCCCTCCCTATCTTTGTCACCCCCCCAGTCCCTACACCCCCTCCCTATCTCCATCACCCCCCCCAGTCCCTACACCCCCTCCCTATCTCTGTCACCCCTCCAGCCCCTACACCCCCCTCCCTATCTCTGTCACCCCATCTAGCCCCCTACACCCCCTCCCTATCCCTGTCACCCCTCCAGCCCCCTACACCCCCTCCCTATCTCTGTCACCCCCTCCATCCCCCTACACCCCCTCCCTATCTCTGTCACCCCCTCCATCCCCCTACACCCCCTCCCTATCTCTGTCACCCCCTCCAGCCCCCTACACCCCCTCCCTATCTCTGTTACCCCCTCCAGCCCCCTACACCCCCCTCCCTATCTCTGTCACCCCCTCCAGCCCCTCCCTATCTCTGTCACCTTTGACCCTTTGAGATCTCCTCCATTTCCCTCACTGTGATGTTGGAGGAGGTGGGTGGGGAGGATGGGGATGGGGGGGGGTGTTTTTGGCTGTTTGGGGGTGTCCTGAGGTTCAGGAATCCCTTGCCTGAAAGTCTCTGCCCCTCCCTGTCTCCCGTGAGCGTCCCCTTGTGCAGAGGCCCTGGGTGTGGTGTCCCTCCTGTTAGCTGGTGTGCGTCGCCCAGTGAAGCTCCCTATTAACCGGTGCCTCCTGTCTGTTCCAGCGTCGTGCACGGTGACCCCGACCTCGGATGAGATCTACCAGCTGGGCCAAGGTAACAGTGAGTGGTCAGTGGAGCAGCTGTCCTGTATGAGCACCGAGACCTTCAATTACAGCGTCAGTGTCCTGGGCTCCGTCCTCGGCTTCTCATCGCAACAGCGCTCGGCTCTGATCGGCAAAGCCATCGAGGTACCTGTATTATCCGCGCACACTTCCCCACCACGAGGCAAGGGCACGCACCCCCTTCCTCTGCTCCCCCAAACCCTCGGCCTCCTGGACCCCAGAGCATCAGGACCACCGTCAGGGAGAGATATTCAAACCAGACGTTGGTGGGGGGTGAGGGGGGGGGGAGGGAAGCATCTTTTCCCGACGCACGGAGTTGGTTCCTGCCTGGAATGAGCTTCCTGAGGAAGGGGTGGGTGTGTGGGGACAGTTACAACGTTGAATTTGGACTTGGATAGGTTTCGAGGGATATGGACCAGGCGCAGGCAGGTGGGACTGGTTAGACTGAGCGGTGTTTTTGGTGTCGCATGGTCTTATAATCTCAACTCCCCTCCGTTCTCCAGCCCCCTACACCCCCTCCCTATCGCTGTCACCCCCTCCCTATCGCTGTCACCCCCTCCAGCCCCCTACACACTCTCCCTATCCCTGTCACCCCCCCCATCCCTACACCCCCTCCCTCTGTCACCCCCTCCAGCCCCTACACCCCCTCCCTATCTCTGTCACCCCCTCCAGCCCCCTACACCCCCTCCCTACCCCTGTCACCTCTTCCAGCCCCTACACCCCCCCTCCCTATACCCGTCACCCCCCTCCCTATCTCTGTCACCCCCTCCAGCCCCTACACCCCCTCCCTATCTCTGTCCCCCCCTCCAGCCCCTATATCCCCTCCCTATCTCTGTCACCCCCTCCAGCCTCTACACCCCCTCCCTATCTCTGTCACCTCCTCCAGCCCCTACACCCCCTCCCTATCTCTGTCCCCCCCTCCAGCCCCCTACACCCCCTCCCTATCTCTGTCACCCCCTCCAGCCTCTACACCCCCTCCCTATCCCTGTCACCCCCCCCAGCCCCTACACCCCCTCCCTATCTCTGTCACCCCCTCCAGCCCCTACACCCCCTCCCTATCTCTGTCACCCCCTCCAGCCCCTACACCCCCTCCCTATCCCTGTCACCCCCTCCAGCCCCCTACACCCCCCTCCCTATCTCTGTCACCCCCTCCAGCCCCCTATACCCCCTCCCTATCTCTGTTACCCCCCTCCAGCCCCCTATACCCCCTCCCTATCTCTGTCACCCCCTCCAGCCCCCTACACCCCCTCCCTATCTCTGTCACCCCCTCCAGCCCCTACACCCCCCCTACACCCCCTCCCTATCTCTGTCACCCCCTCCAGCCCCCTATACCCCCTCCCTATCTCTGTCACCCCCTCCAGCCCCTACACCCCCTCCCTATCCCTGTCACCCCCCCCCAGCCCCTACACCCCCCTCCCTATCCCTGTCACCCCCTCCAGCCCCCTACACCCCCTCCCTATCTCTGTCACCCCCCCCAGCCCCTACACCCCCTCCCTATCCCTGTCATCCCCCCCAGCCCCTACACCCCCTCCCTACCCCTGTCACCCCCTCCAGGTAGACTCGGATTGCTGGTGTCCTGGGTGGGTGGGGTGTTGAGTGAGTGAGAATGGCGGGGGGGGGGGGGGGGGTGATTTTTTCAGATCTGGCCCTCGCCTCCCTGTGGGTTCAGGGGGAAAGGTGCCCCCCCCCACCTCACATCTCGCAGAGTCAGATGGCATGCCTTCAGTCCGCCCAGGGCATCTGGCCAAAGTGAAAAACCAGTCCCACCCTCCTGCTCCTGGCCCACGTCCCTCCGACCCTTTCCTGATAACGTGTGTATCCAAAGTGTCTGTTAACGTTGTGACCGTCCCCATAGCTGCCCCTTCCTCAGGAAGGTCAGTCCACACGCGATCCTTTGAGCAATGTTGGGCCTCGAACCGTCAACGCGAAGAGATTTGAGTTCGAGGTGTGGTGATGATTCATCTGTTTGCTGTAGGCCTGGGGAGCACCATCTACCTTTTCCCAGAGTGAAATTGCCAGCCTACAATACCTCCTCAGCGCCCTGCCTGTGACTGACTTAAAGTCGATGGATCTGAGCTCCCTCGATAACCTGGACAGCATTGCACATTGTCCTTCCTGGACCCAAGACCAGGTAATGCCGTAAGAGTCCCTCAGAGAGTATGGCTAGTACCCTTAGAGGCTAACCCTAAGCTTCGAAAAATGCTTGAATCATCCAGACTGGGCTGCCCAAAGCAAACCGTGTTTGATTGGAATTGATTTATTCGCGTCCCACGTTACAGCGAAACGCGTGGTTTTGCGCGCGGGTTCAAAACAGGTCCTGCCAGGCCGAGTGCGTCAGGGGAGCGAGGAACGTAACGTTACAGATGCAGAGAAGGTGCAGTTAAGAGACCAGACGCAGCGTTAGGATTTAAAATTTGACAGAGGTAAAAGCAATGACTGGCAGATGCTGGAAACCAGATTCCGGATTCGTGGTGCTGGAAGAGCACAGCAGTTCAGGCAACATCCGAGGAGCAGCGAAATCGACGTTTCGGGCAAAAGCCCTTCATCAGGAATAAAGGCAGTGAGCCTGAAGCGTGGAGAGATAAGCTAGAGGAGGGTGGGGGTGGGAGAGAGTAGCATAGAGTACAATGGGTGAGTGGGGGAGGGGATGAAGGTGACAGGTCAGGGAGGAGAGGGTGGAGTGGATAGGTGGAAAAGGAGATAGGCAGGTCGGACAAGTCCAGACAAGTCACGGGGACAGTAACTGAGCTGGAAGTTTGAAACTAGGATGAGGTGGGGGAAGGGGAAATGAGGAAGCTGTTGAAGTCCACATTGATGCCCTGGGGTTGAAGTGTTCCGAGGCGGAAGATGAGGCGTTCTTCCTCCAGGCGTCTGGTGGTGAGGGAGCGGCGGTGAAGGAGGCCCAGGACCTCCATGTCCTCGGCAGAGTGGGAGGGGGAGTTGAAATGTTGGGCCACGG
>NC_092766.1:5642560-5662560 GCF_047496795.1 Chiloscyllium punctatum
GGGGAGTGTGTGTGGTGTGGGGAGTGTGTGTGGTGTGGGGAGTGTGTGTGGTGTGGGGGAGTGTGTGTGGTGTGGGGGAGTGTGTGTGGGTGGTGTGGGGGAGTGTGTGCGGTGTGGGGGAGTGTGTGTGGAGTGGGGGAGTGTGTGTGGAGTGGGGAGTGTGTGTGGAGTGGGGGAGTGTGTGTGGAGTGGGGGAGTGTGTGTGGTGTGGGGGAGTGTGTGTGGAGTGGGGGAGTGTGTGTGGTGTGGGGGAGTGTGTGTGGAGTGGGGAGTGTGTGTGGTGTGGGGAGTGTGTGTGGTGTGGGGGAGTGTGTGTGGTGTGGGGAGTGTGTGTGGTGTGGGGAGTGTGTGTGGTGTGGGGAGTGTGTGTGGAGTCGGGGAGTGTGTGTGGTGTGGGGAGTGTGTGTGGAGTGGGGGAGTGTGTGTGGTGTGGGGGAGTGTGTGTGGAGTGGGGGAGTGTGTGTGGTGTGGGGAGTGTGTGTGGAGTGGGGGAGTGTGTGTGGTGTGGGGAGTGTGTGTGGTGTGGGGAGTGTGTGTGGTGTGGGGAGTGTGTGTGGGTGTGGGGGAGTGTGTGTGGAGTGGGGAGTGTGTGTGGAGTGGGGAGTGTGTGTGGTGTGGGGGAGTGTGTGTGGAGTGGGGAGTGTGTGTGGAGTCGGGGAGTGTGTGTGGAGTGGGGAGTGTGTGTGGTGTGGGGGAGTGTGTGTGGAGTGGGGGAGTGTGTGTGGTGTGGGGGACTCAGGGGAGTGGGGAGTGTGTTCGAGTGGGCGACTGGGTTTGGGGTTGAGTTGTTGATCTGTTGGGTCTCAATCCTCCCCCTGGGGGTATGAATATGTCGGTTGTGTCCTTCAGCACCTGGCCCAGCCACTGCAGTGACCAGCATGGACCCCCTCCAACAGGCGTACACAGGAATGCAGCACTACACTGGTAAGAGACCCCTCGACCCTCCTTAATTCCCCCCCCCCCCCCCCCGCCTCCCCACACCCCCACCATGTTCCAGTCCCCTCACTCAGCACTATCCCCAGTGTAGGGCAGGGGAGTCCCAGTCATATTACAGTCGAACCCTGAGTGTGATCTATCACAACTGGCCAGGTAGAGGCTGGTCCTGAGCTTCCTGTCTGAGGGGGGAATAATCGATGGAAACATCTCTCGGGCAACACACCCCTCCCTGGGAGTGAGAGCTCCAATCCAGGCTCCAGTGTTGGGTGTGTGGTGGGGGGCTGTCTGACCAGGGGGACCTGGGAAACTGACTGACTAACAGCACAAGGAACATTACTCTGTCTCTAACCTCCCCGTCCCTGGGAGTGGTGTTTGGGGGGACAGTGTAGAGGGAGCTTTACTCTGTATCTAACCCCGTGCTGTCCCTGTCCCTGGGAGTGTTTGATGGGGGGACAGTGTAGAGGGATCTTTAATCTGTATCTAACCCTGTGCTGTCCCTGTCCTGGGAGTGTTTGATGGGGGACAGTGTAGAGGGAGCTTTACTCTGTATCTCACCCCGTGCTGTCCCTGTCCCTGGGGGCATTTGATGGGGGCCAGTGTAGAGGGAGCTTTACTCTGTATCTAACCCTGTGCTGTCCCTGTCCCTGGGAGTGTTTGATGGGGGAACAGTGTCGAGGAAGCTTTACTCTGTATCTAACCCCGTGCTGTCCCTGTCCCTGGGAGTGTTTGATGGGGGACAGTGTAGAGGGAGCTTTACTCTGTATCTAACCCTGTGCTGTCCCTGTCCTGGGAGTGTTTGATGGGGGACAGTGTAGAGGGAGCTTTACTCTGTATCTAACCCTGTGCTGTCCCTGTCCTGGGAGTGTTTGATGGGGGACAGTGTGGAGAGAGCTTTACTCTGTATCTAACCCTGTGCTGTCCCTGTCCCTGGGAGTGTTTGATGGGGGACAGTGTAGAAGGGAGCTTACTCTGTATCTAACCCCGTGCTGTCCCTGTCCTGGGACTGTTTGATGGAGGGACAGTGTAGAGGGAGCTTTACTCTGTATCTAACCCCGTGCTGTCCCTGTCCCTAAGAGTGTTTGATGGGCAGACAGTGTAGAGCGATCTTTACTCTGTATCTAACCCTGTGCTGTCCCTGTCCTGGGAGTGTTTGATGGGGGGACAGTGTAGAGGGATCTTACTCTGTATCTCACCCTATGCTGCCCCCTGTCCTGGGAGTGTTTGATGGGGGGACAGTGTAGAGGAAGCTTTACCCTGTATCTAACCCCGTGCTGTCCCTGTCCTGGGGAGTGTTTGATGGGGGGGACAGTGTAGAGAGAGCTTTACTCTGTATCTAACCCCATGCTGTCCCTGCCCCTGGGAGTGTTTGATGGGGGACAGTGTAGAGGGAGCTTTACTCTGTATCTAACCCCATGCTGTCCCTGCCCCTGGGAGTGTTTGATGGGGGACAGTGTAGAGGGAGCTTTACTCTGTATCTAACCCCGTGCTGTCCCTGTCCCTGTCCCTGGGGAGTGGTTTGATGGGGGGACAGTGTAGAGGGATCTTTACCCTGTATCTAACCCTGTGCTGGTTGTGACATGTTGAGAGTCCTGTGATGAGCTCACTCAGGCACCAACACCTGATCCGACCGTGTTTCCCTGTTTCTTTCCCATTGTTTTCCGTGTGGAACAGCTGCCTACCCAGCCACATACGGGATCGTCGGCCCAGCGTTTCCACAGCAACCAGCCGTGGTTACCCAGCAACAGCGAGAAGGTGAGTTGGTGTATTCAGGACCGAGCACAATCACCACATCGGCTCAGTGTATCACTCAGGGGGTGGGAGTGAGACCGACACACCGTTCAACTGACCCACCGACAGGGCCCACTCCCTCAGCACTGACCCCCCGACAGGGCCCACTCCCTCAGCACTGACCCCCCGACAGGGCCCACTCCCTCAGCACTGACCCTCCGATAGTGCCCACTCCCTCAGCACTGACCCTCAGACAGTGCCCACTGTCTCAGCACTGACCCTCCGATAGGGCCCACTCCCTCAGCACTGACCCTCCGACAGGGCCCACTCCCTCAGCACTGACCCTCCGACAGCGCCCACTCCCTCAGCACTGACCCTCAGACAGTGCCCACTGTCTCAGCACTGACCCTCCGACAGGGCTCACTCCCTCAGCACTGACCCTCCTACAGTGCCCACTCCCTCAGCACTGACTCTCAGACAGTGCCCACTCCCTCAGCACTGACCCTCCGACAGTGCCCACTCCCTCAGCACTGACCCTCTGACAGTGCCCACTCTCTCAGCACTGACCCTCCAACAGTGCCCACTCCCTCAGCACTGACCCTCTGACAGTGCCCACTGTCTCAGCACTGACCCTCCGACAGGGCTCACTCCCTCAGCACTGACCCTCCGACAGTGCCCACACCCTCAGCACTGACCCTCCGACAGGGCCCACTCCCTCAGCACTGACCCCCCGACAGGGCCCACTCCCTCAGCACTGACCCTTCGACAGTGCCCACTCCCTCAGCACTGACCCTCCGACAGGGCCCACTCCCTCAGCACTGACCCTCTGACAGGGC
The DNA here is from genome assembly GCF_047496795.1 of Chiloscyllium punctatum. Taxonomy (NCBI): domain Eukaryota; kingdom Metazoa; phylum Chordata; class Chondrichthyes; order Orectolobiformes; family Hemiscylliidae; genus Chiloscyllium; species Chiloscyllium punctatum. The sequence continues at coordinate 5,646,061 of NC_092766.1, forward strand.
CCACTCCCTCAGCACTGACCCTTCGACAGTGCCCGCTCCCTCAGCACTGACCCTTCGACAGTGCCCACTCCCTCAGCACTGACCCCCCGACAGGGGCCCGCTCCCTCAGCACTGACCCTCCGACAGTGCCCGCTCCCTCAGCACTGACCTTCGACAGTGCCCACTCCCTCAGCACTGACCCTCCGACAGGGCCCACTCCCTCAGCACTGACCCTTCGACAGTGCCCACTCCCCTCAGCACTGACCCTCCGACAGGGCCCACTCCCTCAGCACTGACCCTCCGACAGTGCCCACTTCCTCAGCACTGACCCTCCGACAGGGCCCACTCCCTCAGCACTGACCCCCCGACAGGGCCCACTCCCTCAGCACTGACCCCCCGACAGGGCCCACTCCCTCAGCACTGACCCTCCGACAGGGCCCACTCCCTCAGCACTGACCCTCCGACAGGGCCCACTCCCTCAGCACTGACCCTCCGACAGGGCCCACTCCCTCAGCACTGACCGACGGCCCTCACTGACTCCGACAGGGCCCACTCCCTCAGCACTGACCCTCCGACAGGGCCCACTCCTCAGCACTGACCCTCCGACAGTGCCCACTCCCTCAGCACTGACCCTTCCGACAGGGCCCACTCCCTCAGCACTGACCCCCCGACAGGGCCCACTCCCTCAGCACTGACCCCCCGACAGGGCCCACTCCCTCAGCACTGACCCCCCGACAGGGCCCACTCCCTCAGCACTGACCCTCCGACAGGGCCCACTCCCTCAGCACTGACCCCCCGACAGGGCCCACTCCCTCAGCACTGACCCTCCGACAGGGCCCACTCCCTCAGCACTGACCCTCCGACAGGGCCCACTCCCTCAGCACTGACCCTCCGACAGGGCCCACTCCCTCAGCACTGACCCCCCGACAGGGCCCACTCCCTCAGCACTGACCCTCCGATAGTGCCCACTCCCTCAGCACTGACCCTCAGACAGTGCCCACTGTCTCAGCACTGACCTTCCGATAGGGCCCACTCCCTCAGCACTGACCCTCCGACAGGGCCCACTCCCTCAGCACTGACCCTCCGACAGGGCCCACTCCCTCAGCACTGACCCTCAGACAGTGCCCACTGTCTCAGCACTGACCCTCCGACAGGGCTCACTCCCTCAGCACTGACCCTCCTACAGTGCCCACTCCCTCAGCACTGACTCTCAGACAGTGCCCACTCCCTCAGCACTGACCCTCCGACAGTGCCCACTCCCTCAGCACTGACCCTCTGACAGTGCCCACTCTCTCAGCACTGACCCTCCAACAGTGCCCACTCCCTCAGCACTGACCCTCTGACAGTGCCCACTGTCTCAGCACTGACCCTCCGACAGGGCTCACTCCCTCAGCACTGACCCTCCGACAGTGCCCACACCCTCAGCACTGACCCTCCGACAGGGCCCACTCCCTCAGCACTGACCCTCTGACAGTGCCCACTCCCTCAGCGCTGACCCTCTGACAATGCCCACTCCCTCAGCACTGACCCTCAAATGGTGTCAGATGGAAGCAAACTGTACGGGAAATTGAGTGCGGGAGCATCGTGAGGTTCTGCTGCAGCTGTACAGGACATTTGGATAAGGACACGAACAGCAAAGGGTTTGAGGGGTACAGGACGGGGATTACGGGCTGGTTGGACCGAAGGAGAAAGCGCGGTGCTGGAAAAGCACAGCAGGTCAGGTGACCTCCGAGGAGCAGGAGAATTGACGTTTGAGGCACAAGGCCCTTGGTCGGGAACGAGGGCTGGAGGCTGTGTTTCCGAGCTGCCTGCCTCTACGTTAGTGTGAGGACGGGTCACGCCGCAGTTATACAGGGCATCGCTGTGCCAGTCTCTGCCGTCCTGTGCACTGGACCGGTCACTACACATCCCAGCCCCATCCCTGGATCGAGCGGATTGCTTTATCAGGAAAAGTCGGGCAGGGTTAGGGGGGGGTTATCCCCTGGAGTTCACAAGGGTGACTCTGAGGAACGGGTAAGACCCTGAGGGGAGGTGGAGGGCCCATTCCCTGCTGTGGGCGGGGGGGGAAATCTCAAACACAGGGACACTGTTCCGACACGAGGAGGCGTCCACTCAGAACGCCATGAGGAGCTGTTCCTTTCCGAGATGATTGTATTTGAAATTGACCCTGAATGCGTCCGCAATCTCTGAGCGTTTTTAACGGGCAGACGGAGATGAATACTTCGAGGGTGGGGGTAAGATGACCGGGAGATTTCGTGGTTGGCCCGGGCACCGTGCAGGAACATTGGAGTCAAAGTTCAAACCAGACTGGCAGCTGAGGGTGGGTCAGGGATCGAGTGGCCAAGTGTGGGTCCTCGTGCTCAGTGTCTGGGGCTGCGTGCTGAAGTATGAAGGGACAGGACTTGAGGGGGTTCAGCTGGCCCCTGGTAGTGTCCTACCTCTGAGCCGCATCCCCAGCCAGGCTGTTGGGGTAATTTGCAGGGCAGGTCAGGCCAGTGGGTTTTACAGGTCAGTCTGTCTAGTATCACGAGATTTACTGGTCTGTCATTTTTATTGGTCTTGTTAGTTCTGCTGGTATCATTGCTTTTACTGGTCCCACTGGTTTCACTGGTCTCACTGGAGTTACTGTGGTTTACTGGTCTCACTCTTAATGGTCTTGTTGGTTTTACTGGTCTCACTGGTTTTTACTGGTCTCACTGGATTTACTGTGGTTTACTGGTCTCACTCTTAATGGTCTTGTTGGTTTTACTGGTTTCACTGGTTTTACTGGTCTCACTGGATTTACTGTGGTTTACTGGTCTCACTCTTAATGGTCTTGTTGGTTTTACTGGTTTCATTGGTTTTACTGGTCTCACTGGTTTTACTGGTCTCACTGGATTTACTGTGGTTTACTGGTCTCACTCTTAATGGTCTTGTTGGTTTTACTGGTTTCACTGGTTTTTCTGGTCTCACTGGATTTACTGTGGTTTACTGGTCTCACTCCTAATGGTCTTGTTGGTTTTACTGGTTTCATTGGTTTTACTGGTCTCACTGGATTTACTGTGGTTTACTGGTCTCACTCTTAATGGTCTTGTTGGTTTTACTGGTTTCACTGGTTTTTCTGGTCTCACTGGATTTACTGTGGTTTACTGGTCTCACTCCTAATGGTCTTGTTGGTTTTACTGGTTTCATTGGTTTTACTGGTCTCACTGGATTTACTGTGGTTTACTGGTCTCACTCTTAATGGTCTTGTTGGTTTTACTGGTTTCACTGGTTTTTCTGGTCTCACTGGATTTACTGTGGTTTACTGGTCTCACTCCTAATGGTCTTGTTGGTTTTACTGGTTTCGCTGGTCTGACTGGTCCTTGTGTTTTGTGCTGCGGCGTGGAGTTGTGTAGGGGTGGGGTCTTGGGGACAGGAGGGCTGCCTCAGCACCGGAGAGGAGGGAGAGGGATGGGGCAGGGCTGGAGGGGGAGGGGGAGAGTGGGGAGGGGAAGGGAGGGAGAGAGGAGGAGGTGGGGGGGAGTGCGGGAGTGCGGGGGGGGGGGTAGCAGGGGTAAGGAGCAGGGGAGAGGGAGAGGCATGGGCTGGGGGATGCGCAGCAGCGTCTCTGTCCGTGCTGACCAACTGGGACGCTGTGTGTTCCTCTCTCGTCTTCTCCACAGGGCCTGAGGGCTGCAACATTTTCATCTACCACCTCCCGCAGGAATTCACTGACTTTGAACTGCTCCAGATGTTCCTGCCCTTCGGCAACGTCATCTCCGCCAAAGTGTTCATCGACCGAGCAACCAATCAGAGTAAATGTTTCGGTGAGCTCCCCCGCGCCACCGTCCTCCCGGCACTCCAGGGATCTACCCTCACTAGTCCCCCTGCGCTGCAGCCTCAGGGAACCACCTGCGTTGCTCTAGCCCCTCGACACGTCCCCAGAGAGTTACGGGCCCACAACATCACCTATCAATGCTGCCATGGTGACCTAGCCATCCCATACTCAACAATGACCTGATGGATCGATACACCTGCCTTGTGTTGGTGTGGACTGAGGGATGGACTCAACCACCCTCCCAGCTGCCTCCTTAATAGAGTCAGAGAGTCATAGAGATGTACAGCATGGAAACAGACCCTTCGGTCCAACCCGTCCATGCTGACCAGGAGCGGCGCACTGTCGGAGGGTCAGGGCTGAGGGAGTGGGCACTGTCGGAGGGTCAGTGCTGAGGGAGCGGGCAATGTCGGAGGGTTAGGGCTGAGGGAGTGGGCCCTGTCAGAGGGTCAGTGCTGAGGGAGTGGGGCACTGTCGGAGGGTCAGTGCTGAGGGAGTGGGCACTGTCGGAGGGTCAGTGCTGATGGAGTGGGCACTGTCGGAGGGTCAGTGCTGAGGGAGCATGCACTATCGGAAGGTCAGCACTGAGGGTCATCACTGACCCTCTGACAGTGCCCCCTCCCTCATCACTGACCCTCTGACAGTGCCCCCTCCCTCATCACTGACCCTCCGACAGTGCGGCACTCCCTCAGCACTGACCCTCCGACAGTGCCCACTCCCTCAGCACTGACCCTCCAACAGTGCCCACTTCCTCAGCCCTGACCCTCCGACAGTGCGGCACTCCCTCGGCACTGACCTTCTGACAGTGCCCACTCCCTCAGCGCTAACCCTCCGACAGTGCGGCACTCCCTCAGCACTGACCCTCCGACAGTGCCCACTCCCTCAGCGCTGACCCTCTGACAGTGCGGCGCTCCCTCAGCACTGACCCTCTGACAGTGCGGCACTCCCTCAACGCTGACCCTCCGACAGTGCCCACTCCCTTAGCACTAACCCTCCGACAGTGCCCTCTCCCTCAGCACTGACCCTCTGACAGTGCGGCACTCCCTCAACGCTGACCCTCCGACAGTGCCCACTCCCTCAGCGCCAACCCTCTGACAGTGCCCACTCCCTCAGCACTGACCCTCTGACAGTGCGGCACTCCCTCAACGCTGACCCTCCGACAGTGCCCACTCCCTCAGCACTGACCCTCCGACAGTGCGGCGCTCCCTCAGCCCTGACCCTCTGATAGTGCACACTCCCTCAGCACTGACCCTCCGACAGTGCGGAGCTCCCTCAGTACTGACCCTCCGACAGTGCCCACCCCCTCATCACTGACCCTCCGACAGTGCGGCACTCCCTCAGCACTGACCCTCCGACAGTGCCCACTCCCTCAGCACTGACCCTCCGACAGGGCCCACTCCCTCAGCACTGACCTTCCGACAGGGCCCACTCCCTCAGCACTGACCCTCCGACAGGGCCCACTCCCTCAACACTGACCCTCCGACAGTGCCCACTCCCTCAGCCCTGACCTTCCGACAGGGCCCACTCCCTCAGCACTGACCCTCCGACAGTGCCCACTCCCTCAGCCCTGACCCTCTGACAGTGCCCACTCCCTCAGCACTGACCCTCCAACAGTGCCCACTCCCTCAGCCCTGACCTTCCGACAGGGCCCACTCCCTCAGCCCTGACCTTCCGACAGGGCCCACTCCCTCAGCACTGACCCTCCGACAGGGCCCACTCCCTCAGCACTGACCCTCCAACAGTGCCCGCTCCCTCAGCACTGACCTTCCGACAGTGCGGCACTCCCTCAGCACTGACCCTCTGACAGTGCGGTACTCCCTCAGCACTGACCCTCCGACAGTGCGGCACTCCCTCAGCACTGACCCTCCGACAGGGCCCACTCCCTCAGCACTAACCCTCCGACAGTGCCCACTCCCTCAGCGCTGACCCTTCGACAGTGCCCACTCCCTCAGCACTGACCCTCCGACAGTGCCCACTCCCTCAGCACTGACCCTCCGACAGTGCCCACTCCCTCAGCACTGACCCTCCGACAGTGCCTACTCCCTCAGCACCAACCCTCTGACAGTGCCCACTCCCTCAGCACTGACCCTCCGACAGTGCCCACTCCCTCAGCACTGACCTTCCGACATTGCCTGCTCCCTCAGCACTGACCCTCCGACAGTGCGGCACTCCCTCAGAGCTGACCTTCCGACAGTGTGGCACTCCCTCAGCACTGACCCTCCGACAGTGCCCACTCCCTCAGCACTGACCCTCCGACAGTGCCCGCTCCCTCAGCCCTGACCTTCCGACATTGCCCGCTCCCTCAGCACTGACCCTCCGACAGTGCGGCACTCCCTCAGAGCTGACCTTCCGACAGTGTGGCACTCCCTCAGCACTGACCCTCCGACAGTGCCCGCTCCCTCAGCACTGACCCTCCGACAATGCCCACTCCCTCAGCACTGACCCTCCGACAGGGCCCACTCCCTCAGCACTGACTCTCCGACAGTGCCCACTCCCTCAGCACTGACCCTCCGACAGTGCCCACTCCCTCAGCACTGACCCTCCGACAGTGCCCACTCCCTCAGCACTGACCCTCCGACAGTGCCCGCTCCCTCAGCACTGACCCCCCGACAGGGCCCACTCCCTCAGCACTGACCCTCCGACAGTGCCCACTCCCTCAGCACTGACCCTCCGACAGTGCCCGCTCCCTCAGCACTGACCCTCCGACAGTGCCCGCTCCCTCAGCACTGACCCTCCGACAGTGCCCGCTCCCTCAGCACTGACCCTCCGACAGTGCCCGCTCCCTCAGCACTGACCCTCCGACAGTGCCCGCTCCCTCAGCACTGACCCTCCGACAGTGCCCGCTCCCTCAGCACTGACCCTCCTCTACGATCACATGGCCACCCATCCCTGTGGCGCTGGCTGGTCAGGGCCAGGTATAAGAGAGGACCCAGTGTTCACCCAGGGGTGGGTGGGCGTGTTGGGTGGTGGTGGGAGGAAGAGTGGGAGTGAGTGGTTACAGCTGGGATAATGACTATCCCTTACCCTCCCTCCTGCCCCCCCCCCCCCCTCTCTGGTACCCCCCCCTTCCATGTTGCTGTGTGTGCAGGCTTTGTCAGCTTCGACCACCCAGCAAGTGCACAGGCTTCCATCCAGGCCATGAATGGCTTTCAGATTGGCACGAAGAGGTTAAAGGTCCAGCTGAAGAGACCGAAAGACGCCAACAGACCCTACTAGACCCAGCAGGTACGTGTGCATCGAGGGCCAAGGGAGTGGGACTTGGGAGGGGCGCGCGGGGGGTGGAGGGGGGGGAGCTAAAACACCCAGAGCCCTTGGACGCTCATCCCAAACCTGCAAACCACGGCCTGATAGGTCTCCCCACCCTCCATCCTCAGCACCCCCCCCCCCCCCCACCATCACAGCATTCCTCTCGATGCTGTCCCTACCCGGACATTAACACCTCCCAGACCTCACCACCACACCCTCGTCGCCCAGGATACAGCCCAGGGCTTGGGCGTGGGGAGTAGGAATGGGTTGGCATTGACAGAAACGGGCCTGACAGGTTGGGCGAGTGGAGGGTGCCAGCAATCCGGGGTGCCACCAAGGGGTGGGGGGGATGAGAGGAGGGGGCATGACCCCCTCAAGCTGAGGAGATGCTCAAGGTGAGACAGGGCCTGGGAGGGTGCGGGCAATGTGTTAGTGACCTTTCCCGAAATTATGAGGGGTTCTGAGTGGGAACACCAGGAGAGAATTCAGGCACAGTGGGGGTGGGGGGGGGTATTACAGGGAGTGAGGGGGAAGAGTGGGATTAGACTGGGGGGATATTAAAGGGAGTGAGGGGGAGAGTGGGATTAGACTGGGGGGGATATTAAAGGGAGTGAGGGGGAGAGTGGGATTAGACTGGGGGGATATTAAAGGGGGTGAGGAGTGAGGGGGGAGAGTGGGATTAGACTGGGGGGGATATTAAAGGGAGTGAGGGGGGAGAGTGGGGTTAGACTGGGGGGGATATTAAAGGGAGTGAGGGGGAGAGTGGGATTAGACTGGGGGGATATTAAAGGGGGTGAGGAGTGAGGGGGGAGAGTGGGATTAGACTGGGGGGGATATTAAAGGGAGTGAGGAGTGAGGGGGGAGAGTGGGATTAGACTGGGGGGATATTAAAGGGGGTGGGGAGTGAGGGGAGAGAGTGGGATTAGACTGGGGGGGATATTAAAGGGAGTGAGGGGGGAGAGTGGGATTAGACTGGGTGGGATATTAAAGGGAGTGGGGAGTGAGGGGGGAGAGTGGGATTAGACTGGGTGGGATATTACAGGGAGTGAGGGGGGAGAGTGGGATTAGACTGGGGGGGATATTAAAGGGAGTGAGGGGGAGAGTGGGATTAGACTGGGGGGATATTAAAGGGGGTGAGGAGTGAGGGGGGAGAGTGGGATTAGACTGGGGGGGATATTAAAGGGAGTGGGGAGTGAGGGGGGAGAGTGGGATTAGACTGGGTGGGATATTAAAGGGGGTGGGGAGTGAGGGGAGAGAGTGGGATTAGACAGGGGGGGATATTAAAGGGAGTGGGGAGTGAGGGGGGAGAGTGGGATTAGACTGGGTGGGATATTAAAGGGGGTGGGGAGTGAGGGGGAGAGTGGGATTAGACTGGGTGGGATATTAAAGGGAGTGAGGGGGGAGAGTGGGATTAGACTGGGGGGGATATTAAAGGGAGTGGGGAGTGAGGGGGGGAGAGTGGGATTAGACTGGGTGGGATATTAAAGGGGGTGGGGAGTGAGGGGAGAGAGTGGGATTAGACTGGGGGGGATATTAAAGGGAGTGAGGGGGGAGAGTGGGATTAGACTGGGGGGATATTAAAGGGAGCGGGGAGTGAGGGGGGAGAGTGGGATTAGACTGGGGGGGATATTAAAGGGAGTGGGGAGTGAGGGGGGAGAGTGGGATTAGACTGGGTGGGATATTAAAGGGAGTGGGGAGTGAGGGGGAGAGTGGGATTAGACTGGGTGGGATATTAAAGGGAGTGAGGGGGGAGAGTGGGATTAGACTGGGGGGGATATTAAAGGGAGCGGGGAGTGAGGGGGGAGAGTGGGATCAGACTGGGTGGGATATTAAAGGGAGTGGGGAGTGAGGGGGGAGAGTGGGATTAGACTGGGGGGATATTAAAGGGAGTGAGCGGGGAGAGTGGGATTAGACTGGGTGGGATATTAAAGGGAGTGGGGAGTGAGGGGGGAGAGTGGGATTAGACTGGGTGGGATATTAAAGGGAGTGGGGAGTGAGGGGGAGAGTGGGATTAGACTGGGGGGGATATTAAAGGGAGTGAGGGGGGAGAGTGGGATTGGACTGGGGGGGATATTAAAGGGAGTGGGGAGTGAGGGGGAGAGTGGGATTAGACTGGGTGGGATATTAAAGGGAGTGAGGGGGGAGAGTGGGATTAGACTGGGGGGGATATTAAAGGGAGTGGGGAGTGAGGGGGGGAGAGTGGGATTAGACTGGGGGGGATATTAAAGGGAGTGAGGGGGGGAGAGTGGGATTAGACTGGGGGGGATATTAAAGGGAGTGGGGAGTGAGGGGGGAGAGTGGGATTAGACTGGGGGGGATATTAAAGGGAGTGAGGGGGGAGAGTGGGATTAGACTGGGGGGGATATTAAAGGGAGTGAGGGGGGAGAGTGGGATTAGACTGGGTGGGATATTAAAGGGAGTGAGGGGGGGAGAGTGGGATTAGACTGGGGGGGATATTAAAGGGAGTGAGGGGGGGGGAGAGTGGGATTAGACTGGGGGGGATATTAAAGGGAGTGAGGGGGGAGAGTGGGATTAGACTGGGGGGGATATTAAAGGGAGTGGGGAGTGAGGGGGGAGAGTGGGATTAGACTGGGTGGGATATTAAAGGGAGTGGGGAGTGAGGGGGGAGAGTGGGATTAGACTGGGTGGGATATTAAAGGGAGTGGGGAGTGAGGGGGAGAGTGGGATTAGACTGGGTGTGATATTAAAGGGAGTGAGGGGGGAGAGTGGGATTAGACTGGGGGGGATATTAAAGGGAGTGGGGAGTGAGGGGGGAGAGTGGGATTAGACTGGGTGGGATATTAAAGGGAGTGGGGAGAGAGGGGGAGAGTGGGATTAGACTGGGTGTGATATTAAAGGGAGTGAGGGGGGAGAGTGGGATTAGACTGGGTGGGGTATTAAAGGGAGTGAGGGGGGAGAGTGGGATTAGACTGGGTGGGATATTAAAGGGAGTGGGGAGTGAGTGGGGAGAGTGGGATTAGACTGGGTGGGATATTAAAGGGAGTGAGGGGGGAGAGTGGGATTAGACTGGGGGGGATATTAAAGGGAGCGGGGAGTGAGTGGGGAGAGTGGGATTAGACTGGGTGGGATATTAAAGGGAGTGAGGGGGGAGAGTGGGATTAGACTGGGGGGGATATTAAAGGGAGTGGGGAGTGAGGGGGGAGAGTGGGATTAGACTGGGTGGGATATTAAAGGGAGTGGGGAGTGAGGGGGAGAGTGGGATTAGACTGGGTGTGATATTAAAGGGAGTGAGGGGGGAGAGTGGGATTAGACTGGGTGGGATATTAAAGGGAGTGAGGGGGGAGAGTGGGATTAGACTGGGTGGGGTATTAAAGGGAGTGAGGGGGGAGAGTGGGATTAGACTGGGTGGGATATTAAAGGGAGTGGGGAGTGAGGGGGGAGAGTGGGATTAGACTGGGGGGGATATTAAAGGGAGAGGGGAGTGAGGGGGGAGAGTGGGATTAGACTGGGTGGGATATTAAAGGGAGTGAGGGGGGAGAGTGGGATTAGACTGGGGGGGATATTAAAGGGAGTGAGGGGGGAGAGTGGGATTAGACTGGGTGGGATATTAAAGGGAGTGAGGGGGGAGAGTGGGATTAGACTGGGGGGGATATTAAAGGGAGTGAGGGGGGAGAGTGGGATTAGACTGGGGGGGATATTAAAGGGAGCGGGGAGTGAGGGGGGAGAGTGGGATTAGACTGGGGGGGATATTAAAGGGAGTGAGGGGGGAGAGTGGGATTAGACTGGGTGGGATATTAAAGGGAGTGAGGGGGGGAGAGTGGGATTAGACTGGGGGGATATTAAAGGGAGTGAGGGGGGAGAGTGGGATTAGACTGGGTGGGATATTAAAGGGAGTGGGGAGTGAGGGGGGAGAGTGGGATTAGACTGGGTGGGATATTAAAGGGAGTGAGGGGGGAGAGTGGGATTAGACTGGGGGGGATATTAAAGGGAGTGGGGAGTGAGGGGGGAGAGTGGGATTAGACTGGGTGGGATATTAAAGGGAGTGAGGGGGGAGAGTGGGATTAGACTGGGGGGGATATTAAAGGGAGTGAGGGGGGAGAGTGGGATTAGACTGGGTGGGATATTAAAGGGAGTGAGGAGTGAGGGGAGAGAGTGGGATTAGACTGGGGGGGATATTAAAGGGAGTGAGGGGGGAGAGTGGGATTAGACTGGGGGGATATTAAAGGGAGCGGGGAGTGAGGGGGGAGAGTGGGATTAGACTGGGGGGGATATTAAAGGGAGTGGGGAGTGAGGGGGGAGAGTGGGATTAGACTGGGTGGGATATTAAAGGGAGTGAGGGGGAGAGTGGGATTAGACTGGGTGGGATATTAAAGGGAGTGAGGGGGAGAGTGGGATTAGACTGGGTGGGATATTAAAGGGAGTGAGGGGGGAGAGTGGGATTAGACTGGGTGGGATATTAAAGGGAGTGGGGAGTGAGGGGGGAGAGTGGGATTAGACTGGGGGGGATATTAAAGGGAGTGGGGAGTGAGGGGGGAGAGTGGGATTAGACTGGGGGGGTATTAAAGGGAGTGGGGAATGTGGGGGAGAGTGGGATTAGACTGGGTGGGATATTAAAGGGAGTGGGGAGTGAGGGGGAGAGTGGGATTAGACTGGGGGGGATATTAAAGGGAGTGGGGAGTGAGGGGGGAGAGTGGGATTAGACTGGGGGGGATATTAAAGGGAGTGGGGAGTGTGGGGGAGAGTGGGATTAGACTGGGTGGGATATTAAAGGGAGTGAGGGGGGAGAGTGGGATTAGACTGGGTGGGGTATTAAAGGGAGTGAGGGGGGAGAGTGGGATTAGACTGGGTGGGATATTAAAGGGAGTGAGGGGGGAGAGTGGGATTAGACTGGGTGGGATATTAAAGGGAGTGGGGAGTGAGGGGGAGAGTGGGATTAGACTGGGTGGGATATTAAAGGGAGCGGGGAGTGAGGGGGAGAGTGGGATTAGACTGGGGGGGATATTAAAGGGAGCGGGGAGTGAGGGGGGAGAGTGGGATTAGACTGGGTGGGATATTAAAGGGAGTGAGGGGGGAGAGTGGGATTAGACTGGGGGGGATATTAAAGGGAGTGGGGAGTGAGGGGGGAGAGTGGGATTAGACTGGGTGGGATATTAAAGGGAGCGGGGAGTGAGGGGGGAGAGTGGGATTAGACTGGGTGGGATATTAAAGGGAGTGAGGGGGGAGAGTGGGATTAGACTGAGTGGGATATTAAAGGGAGCAGGGAGTGAGGGGGGAGAGTGGGATTAGACTGGGGGGGATATTACAGGGAGCGGGGAGTGAGGGGGGAGAGTGGGATTAGACTGGGTGGGATATTAAAGGGAGCGGGGAGTGAGGGGGGAGAGTGGGATTAGACTGGGTGGGATATTAAAGGGAGTGAGGGGGGAGAGTGGGATTAGACTGGGGGGGATATTAAAGGGAGCGGGGAGTGAGGGGGGAGAGTGGGATTAGACTGGGGGGGATATTAAAGGGAGTGAGGGGGGAGAGTGGGATTAGACTGGGTGGGATATTAAAGGGAGTGGGGAGTGAGGGGGGAGAGTGGGATTAGACTGGGTGGGATATTAAAGGGAGTGGGGAGTGAGGGGGGAGAGTGGGATTAGACTGGGTGGGATATTAAAGGGAGTGAGGGGGGAGAGTGGGATTAGACTGGGGGGGATATTAAAGGGAGTGAGGGGGGAGAGTGGGATTAGACTGGGTGGGATATTAAAGGGAGTGGGGAGTGAGGGGGGAGAGTGGGATTAGACTGGGTGGGACATTAAAGGGAGCGGGGAGTGAGGGGGGAGAGTGGGATTAGACTGGGTGGGATATTAAAGGGAGCGGGGAGTGAGGGGGGAGAGTGGGATTAGACTGGGTGGGATATTAAAGGGAGTGAGGGGGGAGAGTGGGATTAGACTGGGGGGGATATTAAAGGGAGTGAGGGGGGAGAGTGGGATTAGACTGGGTGGGATATTAAAGGGAGTGAGGGGGGAGAGTGGGATTAGACTGGGGGCGATATTAAAGGGAGTGAGGGGGGAGAGTGGGATTAGACTGGGTGGGACATTAAAGGGAGTGGGGAGTGAGGGGGAGAGTGGGATTAGACTGGGTGGGATATTAAAGGGAGTGGGGAGTGAGGGGGAGAGTGGGATTAGACTGGGTGGGATATTAAAGGGAGTGAGGGGGGAGAGTGGGATTAGACTGGGTGGGACATTAAAGGGAGCGGGGAGTGAGGGGGAGAGTGGGATTAGACTGGGTGGGATATTAAAGGGAGTGAGGGGGGAGAGTGGGATTAGACTGGGTGGGATATTAAAGGGAGTGAGGGGGGAGAGTGGGATTAGACTGGGTGGGATATTAAAGGGAGGGGGAGAGAGGGGGAGAGTGGGATTAGACTGGGTGGGATATTAAAGGGAGTGGGGAGTGAGGGGGAGAGTGGGATTAGACTGGGTGGGATATTAAAGGGAGTGGGGAGTGAGGGAGGAGAGTGGGATTAGACTGGGTGGGATATTAAAGGGAGTGAGGGGGAGAGTGGGATTAGACTGGGTGGGATATTAAAGGGAGTGAGGGGGGAGAGTGGGATTTGACTGGGTGGGATATTAAAGGGAGTGGGGAGTGAGGGGGAGAGTGGGATTAGACTGGGTGGGATATTAAAGGGAGTGAGGGGGGAGAGTGGGATTAGACTGGGTGGGATATTAAAGGGAGTGGGGAGTGAGGGGGAGAGTGGGATTAGACTGGGTGGGATATTAAAGGGAGTGAGGGGGGAGAGTGGGATTAGACTGGGTGGGATATTAAAGGGAGTGGGGAGTGAGGGGGAGAGTGGGATTAGACTGGGTGGGATATTAAAGGGAGTGGGGAGTGAGGGGGAGAGTAGGATTAGACTGGGTGGGATATTAAAGGGAGTGGGGAGTGAGGGGGAGAGTGGGATTAGACTGGGTGGGATATTAACGGGAGTGAGGGGGGAGAGTGGGATTAGACTGGGTGGGATATTAAAGGGAGTGAGGAGTGAGGGGGGAGAGTGGGATTAGACTGGGTGGGATATTAAAGGGAGTGGGGAGTGAGGGGGAGAGTGGGATTAGACTGGGTGGGATATTAAAGGGAGCGGGGATTGAGGGGGGAGTGTGGGATTAGACTGGGTGGGATATTAAAGGGAGTGGGGAGTGAGGGGGGAGAGTGGGTTTAGACTGGGGGGGATATTAAAGGGAGTGGGGAGTGAGGGGGAGAGTGGGATTAGACTGGGTGGGATATTAAAGGGAGTGAGGAGTGAGGGGGGAGAGTGGGATTAGACTGGGTGGGATATTAAAGGGAGTGGGGAGTGAGGGGGAGAGTGGGATGAGACTGGGGGGGATATTAAAGGGAGCAGGGAGTGAGGGGGGAGAGTGGGATTAGACTGGGTGGGATATTAAAGGGAGCGGGGAGTGAGGGGGGAGAGTGGGATTAGACTGGGTGGGATATTAAAGGGAGTGGGGAGTGAGGGGGAGAGTGGGATTAGACTGGGTGGGATATTAAAGGGAGCGGGGATTGAGGGGGGAGTGTGGGGGGAGAGTGGGATGAGACTGGGGGGGATATTAAAGGGAGTGGGGAGTGAGGGGGGAGAGTGGGATTAGACTGGGTGGGATATTAAAGGGAGTGAGGAGTGAGGGGGAGGGTGGGATTAGACTGGGTGGGATATTAAAGGGAGCGGGGATTGAGGGGGGAGTGTGGGGGGAGAGTGGGATGAGACTGGGTGGGATATTAAAGGGAGCGGGGATTGAGGGGGGAGTGTGGGGGGAGAGTGGGATGAGACTGGGGGGGATATTAAAGGGAGTGAGGAGTGAGGGGGGAGAGTGGGATGAGACTGGGTGGGATATTAAAGGGAGTGAGGAGTGAGGGGGGGAGAGTGGGATTAGACTGGGTGGGATATTAAAGGGAGCGGGGATTGAGGGGGGAGTGTGGGGGGAGAGTGGGATTAGACTGGGGGGGATATTAAAGGGAGTGAGGAGTGAGGGGGGAGAGTGGGATGAGACTGGGGGGGATATTAAAGCGAGTGTGGAGTGAGGGACACACACACACACACTTACACACACGTACACACACACACGCACACTCACACTCACACATACACTCACACATATACTCGTACACACACATACACACATAGTCACACATACACCCACACAAACACTCACACATACACACACACATGCACTCACACACACACACACACACACACACACACACATATACACATGCACACACACACATACACACACATAATCACACACACGCACTCTCTCTCTCTCACACACACACACAAACACACACACACACGCACACCCACATGCGCACACACCCACACTCACACACACACACCCACACGCACACACACACACCCACACCCACACACATACAGAGTATTCTCTATACCTATGAGTTTAATGTTTGATGATGTGGGGGTGCCGCTGTTGGAGTGGGGTGGACAATGTTTTACAAATCCCACAGCACTAGCTTATTGTCCGTCAGGTTTAGTTGGAAGCACTAGCTTTCTCAGCGCTGCTCCTTCATCAGGTAGGGAGTAGGGCAGGATCATAAGAGACAGAATTTATCACAGAAGCTCTCAGTGCCATGCAGCTGATGTGACATATTGAACAGACCTAGATTGTTGTTAAATGTTTCATCTTTTAGAATGGGTTGCAGGTTTAGATTCATTAATATGTAAATCCCAGAACGTTTTTAACGTCACATTCTCAAGATAACTTAAGGTTTTATATAAAGAAAAAGGTGCCATCTCAGCTCAGAGTGTGCATTAAAGGTGTGAGGTTAGAGTGTGCCTGGATCACAATCTTGACTCAGACTGGTTCTCAACTAGGACCTTGGGTTCATGTTACACACTGGATGACCCTGCTACACGTTACACTGTCTATTACACACGCAGACCCTCTCTCTCTCACACAGACACACATACACCCCCCCCACCCCACTCACACCCACCTACACACCCTGTCATAGGCTTATACTCCATCACACTCACTCACACTTTACCAAGCACACACACACACACACACTCTCTCACATGCACACACACACAAACACACATTCTCTCTCATGCACACACACTCTCTCTGTCTCTGTCTCTCTCATGCACACAAACACACACACACACTCACAAACACACATACACACACGCGCAAACACACACACACACATACACACATACACACACACAAACACACATACACACATGCACAAACACACACACACATACACACATACACACACGCACAAACACACACACACATACACACACAAACACACACTCACACTCACACAAACACACATACACACATGCACAAACACACACACACACTCACAAACACACACGCACTCACACATACAAACACACACACATACACATACACACACACACATACACACACATATACACACATACATACACACACACAAACACACAGACACACAATCACATACATACACACAATGACACACACATACACACACTCATACACACACAC
>NC_092766.1:5665060-5682438 GCF_047496795.1 Chiloscyllium punctatum
TCAGACAAATGCATCTTTTCCCTCTCTGTTTTGTTTCGCTCCCCCCCCTCTCTCTTTGCACGCAATGGTTCCAAATTCGGTCCTGTTCTGTCGGGGTAACCGAACTTATCCCTGTCACCGTCGCCCCTGTTGGGCTGGCGGACCCTCCAACTGGCACCCGCGACCCCTCACCGTCCCTTCCCCTTGCCCCCCCCCCCCCAGACCTGACTCTATTTCCCGGATTCAGTCTCAGGGGGTGGAGGAAGTGTTTTATTAATCTACTAGGAGCACTAATGAACCCAAAGGGCATCTCTGGGCAATCGCTGTCACGGTTCACGAGAGACGTCATGCCGTATTTTTGTCAACTTCGAATTCTGCCGCGCCAGGATTCAAACCCATGCCCCCAGAACACCATCTGGGTCTCTGGATTCATTGTCTGGTGGTAATCTCATGTGCCACCTCTACCATTGCCTTCCCCCTGTCAGGAGCTATGATGCCCGTGACATAGGAGAGGTGTTGGCATTGAACTTTGACACTGGCACCATCCCCCCAACACGTTCCCCTTGCTGGGTTCAAGTCCCCAGCCCGGCAGCTGGCAAGATGTTAAAGCAGTTTTTTTGGGGGGGGGGAAAAAAAAACTCTTAAATTGTAGAACAGAAACCTAATGTTGGCTCTCCGCCACTGGTTTGGGGTCCTTCCCCTCCATGTGACTCCAAGCCCAGAGCAGCAGATCTGCATTGCCCTCTGAAATGGCCCCAGCAAGCCACCCAGAAAAGGGGGGGGGGGGCACCCAGGGTGGTCAACCATTGGCCAGCGGTATCCATGTCCCCCTGGCATCGCCACCCCGCAGGGAGGAGGCTGTTCAAGCCCCTATGTGCCCTCTAGATGAGTGTATTGCTGAGGGCCACTCAGAGAACCCACCACTACCCCTGGGTGAGTTTGGCTCCGACTCTCCACCCTCTCTGGGCTGTGTAACCTTTTTTCCTCTCCTTCATGGGATGAGGGCTTTGCTGGCTAGGCCCATCCTCGGGTTTGGGGGGGGGGGGGGGGGGTGCGGTTAAGAGCCAACCACATGGCTGTGGGTCTGGAGTCACGTGTAGGCCAGACTGGGTAAGGATGGCAGTTTCCTTCCCGGAAGGGAACCAGATGGGGTTTTCATGGATTCATGGTCATCGTGATTGTACAGCACGGACACAGGCCTTTCAGCCCAACACATCCATACCGACCAGATATCCGAAACTCATCTAATCCCATTCGCCAATGTTTGGGCTCATCCCACCAAACCCTTCTTCTTCATGTATCCATCCAGATGCCTTTTAAACACGTAGCTGTCATCATCAGGCACTTAAGTCTAACGCTAAAATCTAATTCCAGATTTTTATTGAATCTGTCCTGGCAAGATTCGGACCGGGACCCCAGAACATTCCCAGGGGACTCTGGCTGAATCGGCCACACAACGCTGCCGGGCCATTGTCCCCTGAAAGTTTGGGAAGGGGACCTAGGGAGAGGACCCCCTGTACCAGAGGGATCCTGACCTCTACTCTTCCCCACCCCTGACCCCCAAGTTGCACCTCATCACTGGAGAAGCACCAAACCATCACAGGGAATCCGAAACCATATTGCACTCTACCGTGGACACTGGGAGTGATTTAGAAACTCTGGTGACTGAGGGGAGGGCAGGCTGCTGTTAAAATGTGTCCCGTCCGTCTCTAGCATGTACATTTTCTTTTCATTTGAAGCTAAGTTGCGTGTTCCTAGCCCCCCCCCTCCCCCTTTGTCGTGTTACCCGTGAGTGACTCTCCCACCCCCTCGTCCCCTTAACCCACCCTAATTTTTCTTTTTTTGAAAAAAAAATCTCAAAGTATACAAGGGCAAAAAGCAATGTTGACAATGGATTTTTTTCCCCTTCTCTGCTTTTAATTTCCATTTTTGTTTCGTCCTTCACTGACATTCCCTCCCCCCCTCCCTTCGCCCTTCCCCCCCCCCCCCACCCTCCTCCCTCTCTCTGTCCTCTGTTATCCTTCCCTCTTTATGTGTTCTCATTTTAAAACACAAAATCACGGGCCCCACCACAAAAATATAAAGTCTGCAGGCGACAGCAGCCACACTCACACAGCGTCACACCCTCCGACGCTCCTTAAATCTGTCACGGGACACAAGAAGCTCGTCCCAGTAAGTTATATCGTCGGAATTAGGTGTTTTTCTATGCAGAGATTTGCAATAAGACCTATCTAAAGTGTCATGTTCACATTCTCGCTACGTTGCATGACAAAACAGTATATTTTGCAGTTGTGCTGTGCATTATTTTTCTTCCTTTGTTTGTTTATTGATTTATTTTTTTTGCCCGTGGTTCCAGTGGATTCGATGTTGTCTTTCATGATATTGCGTTCTGGGTGGCTGCTTTATTTTCGTTTCAATGACCCCCAACCCCCCCCGACCCTCTCTCCTCCCCATCCCCAAGTCTTCCCCATCCACGTCCTTTGAACCTGTGGTATTGTGGGTTTGTGCCGTTGTCTGTCAGTGTCATCATTGACTGTGAAGCCGATGCTTTCTTTGAACAAAAACCGAATTCGGGGAGTCCTTCATTTCTTGTCCTGCTCACTCAGTGCCTTTTGCCTGTCGCTTTTCTTGTGTTGCTGCTTTCGCTCTGTCTGGTCGTGCTGTCACTAGTGTTGCTGGGCGTGAAAGAACGATAGTCCCCGAAGTACGCTTCTTCCCCAGCCCTCTCCTCCTCCTGGGCCTATCCTCTCCAACCCCTTCTCTTCCAGTTCCCAGCCCTCTCCTCCTCCTCCTCCCCCCTCTCTCTCTCCCCTGGGTTTCCCTTGCTCCCCGTATTCACCATCATATGTGAAGGGCATGGACAGAAACCTGGGGGAAAGGTGAGGTTGCACACCTTGGAGGGAAGCGCAGAGAAGCTCAACGTTATTTCAATGGAAAGCTACAGCGCTGAGGGACTTGAGAGCCATAGAGATGGAAGCAGACCCTTCAGCCCGAGTCATCCATGCCGACCAGATATCCTAATCCAAGCTAGTCCCATTTAGAGTCACAGAGATGTACTGCACGGACACAGACTCTTCAGTCCAACACATCCATGCCAACCAGGTACCCTAAATTAATCTCGTTCCATTAGGCCAGCACTTGGCCCCTATCCCTCCAAACCCTTCCTATTCATGTCCCCATCCAAATGCCTCTTAAATGCTGTCATTGTACCAGCCTCCACCACGTCCTCTGGCAGCTCATTCCATACACGTACCACCCTCTGGGGGAAAATGTTGCCCCCTCTCACCCTAAACCCATGCCCCTCCAGTTCCGGACTCCTCGTCCGTCAATCCCCCCCCCCCAAAGAAAACGCTCACACCCCAAGAGCAGGTCATTGTCACGGCAACTGGGCTGTCGGCCTTTATCACAAAGGGGGACAGAGTGTAAAGGTCGGCGGGTTTTGCTCGCCCCGTGAATTGTTTCAGGGCCCTGCCTGAGCCTGGGGGATGGAGGGACTCTCTTATGAGGGCGAGGTCAAGTCGGTTGGGACCTGTTACCTCATCGGAGTTAAGAAAAATGGTGACCTCGGCGAAAGGGTCCAAGAATCTCAGGACAAAAAAAACAGGAACTGCTGGAAAAACTCATCTGGCAGCATCTGTGGAGAGAAATCAGAGTTAACGTTCTGGGGTCGTCGGATTCCGAGGAAGGGTCACCGGACCCGAAATGTTAACTCTGCTTCCTCTCCACAGATGCTGCCAGATCTGCTGAGCTTTTCCAGCGATTTCTGCTCTTGTTTCTGGTCTGCAAGTCTCCACTGTTCTTTCGGTGAATGTTCTCAGGGGGATGTTGACAGGGTGAGATGTGGAGAGGGTGTTTCCCCCCTCTGTGCGTAGGAGAGTCTATAGGGGCCAGAGGGAGCATCATCTCCGAGTGAGGGATCGAAGACAGAGATGAGGAGGGATTTTATTTTTTCTCTCTCTGAGGGGAGTGAGTCTGTGGGATTTTTTTCAAGGCTGGGACAATCAGGATATTCAAGGCTGAGGCAGATTTTTATTCAGGAAGGGAATAGAGGGTATTTGGGCAGGAGTGGGGGGTAAAAGGCAGGGACATGGAGCTCCCCCCAATTTCACTACCGTATCCAAATTGGCAGAGTAAGTGCCTGATTGAGGAAGTCCTGACCCTGAATCACCTCTGCCCTCACCTTTCCCCGACCACCAATACCAAACCTCCAACCTCCTCCCCCCCCCTTATCTCACCCTACCCTGATCTTTTATTTTAGAAAAGGGAGACACATGTTGCGCCAGCTTTTCACCGTACACGCTTCAGGACACACGTGCAAGAATACCAAATCCAGCGCTTCGCAACGCGGGGGGGAGAAAACTGTGCCGCTTGCTCCGATTGGTGGGGCAGGTAAACAGGGAACGAAGAGGCGGCCTCTTGCAAACGGCCCTTTTCTCCACGTGCTGGAAGCTGCTGTGAGAGTTTGAAACGTGGCACTCTTGCGATGGATCCTGAGGAGTGCGAGGCGATGAGTTTCGCTCGGTGCCAGCTGAGGCACGGCCCCAGTTTCCCGGCAGCATGTTCTCTCCACGTCTCCCTATTATTTAAGGACTTTTCCTTCTTCCTTTTTTTTCTGTCGCTGTCATTAAAAAAACACTTATGTGCAGAAACCAAACATGACTTCGCACTTCCTGGAAAATTCCACATTGGTTGCTTGGCGACAACCAGTGGGGCTTAAAAAGAAACACACTTGGAATTTCCACTGCGCGTGTGTGTGTGCGTGTGTGTGTGCGTGTGTGTGTGCACACTGTGGAATTTATTTTAAAACGTGCGTAGATCTCCATGTTTGTATTGATATATTCCCTCTCTGTGCCCTGTACTCGCAGTGTTATTGTCTGACTTTGTTCTGTGTGCCCAGTGTTTGCAAGGTCTCTGAGCACCCTCATCTACTCTGACCGTGGACACCACAATGACTCATGGGTACTGTGACTGTCAGGGCACAGCCAACAGTGGGAGGTCAATGGGCGGTTTTTAGTGTAAGCCAACCAGGATGAAGCTGGACTCGGCTCCCCCCTGACACAGGCACCTTGGAGCTCAGGGCTGGATAGAGGTTACAGCTCCCCCCCTCCCCCCCCCCTTCCCGGTACACACCCCAGGGACAGGGACAGCACGGGGTTAGATACAGGGTAAAGCTCCCTCTACACTGTCCCCCCATCAAACACTCCCAGGGACAGGGACAGCACGGGGTTAGATACAGAGTAAAGCTCCCTCTACACTGTCCCCCCATCAAACACTCCCAGGACAGGGACAGCACGGGGTTAGATACAGAGTAAAGCTCCCTCTACACTGTCCCCCATCAAACACTCCCCAGGGACAGGGACAGCACGGGGTTAGATACAGAATAAAGCTCCCTCTACACTGACCCCCCATCAAAGACTCCCAGGACAGGGACAGTACAGGGTTAGATACAGAGTAAAGCTCCCTCTACACTGACCCCCCATCAAACACTCCCCAGGGACAGGGACAGCACAGGGTTAGATACAGAGTAAAGCCTCCTCTACACTGTCCCCCATCAAACACTCCCAGGGACAGGGACAGCACGGGGTTAGATACAGAGTAAAGCTTCCTCTACACTGTCCCCCCATCAAACGCTCCCAGGGAGAGGGACAGCACGGGGTTAGATACAGAGTAAAGCTCCCTCTACACTGTCATCCCATCAAACACTCCCAGGGACAGGGACAGCACGGGGTTAGATACAGAGTAAAGCTCCCTCTACACTGTCCCCCATCAAACACTCCCAGGGACAGGGACAGCACGGGGTTAGATACAGAGTAAAGCTCTCTCTACACTGTCCCCCCATCAAACACTCCCAGGGACAGGGACAGCACGGGGTTAGATACAGAGTAAAGCTCCCTCTACACTGTCCCCCCATCAAACACTCCCAGGACAGGGTTAGATAGAGAGTAAAGCTCCCTCTAGATGGTGCAGAGTGGGACTGTAGGATTTGGATGGGCTGGGAGTGCTGGTGAGCTCGCTGCAGCTTCCTTCCTGAACAGTGAGCTGGTCTTGGTTCAGTGTTAGGTGCTGGGTGAGGATCTGGTGTTGTTGTTGTTGCTGATTGAGGTGACCCTGTATTACCCATGACCCACTGTGGTATCCCACAATGCAGCATGCCTTGCTTGGTGCTGCCCATTACTGATTGATGAGCGCGTCTTACCCACCATTAACCACTCTCTCTCTTTCTCCCCCTTTCTCTTTCACTCTCTCTCTCTCCTATTATCACCATCTTGTCTCTTCCCCTATTTACCTCATCCTTGTCCCCATCTCTAATTTCCACCCTCCCCTTCCCCAATCACTCCGTCCTCCCCTGTACCCAACCCGTTGTTACGCTCTCTCTCTCTCAACCACCACATCTTCCATACTGTCCAATCCCCACCATCCATTCCCCAAACCTCATGTTGGCCTCTCTCCCTCCCTCCTCCCTGAATCCTCACCATCTCTTCTTGCCCCATCCCTCAATGCTCTCCTCCTCGCCACCCACACCTCCCTCGCCGACACTCCCCCATCGTCATCCCTCCCTCACCTCCCTCCCCAACACTCCCCCCATCTTCATCCCTCCCTCACCTCCCTCGCCGACACTCCCCCATCGTCATCCCTCCCTCACCGACACTCCCCCATCTTCATCCCTCCCTCACCTCCCTCCCCAACACTCCCCCATCGTCATCCCTCCCTCACCGACACTCCCCCCATCTTCATCCCTCCCTCACCTCCCTCCCCAACACTCGCCCATCTTCATCCCTCCCTCCCCAACACTCCCCCCATCTTCATCCCTCCCTCACCTCCCTCCCCAACACTCCCCCATCTTCATCCCTCCCTCACCTCCCTCCCCAACACTCCCCCATCTTCATCCCTCCCTCCCCAACACTCCCCCCATCTTCATCCCTCCCTCACCTCCCTCCCCAACACTCCCCCCATCTTCATCCCTCCCTCACCAACACTCCCCCCATCTTCATCCCTCCCTCCCCAACACTCCCCCATCGTCTCCCTCCCTCACCTCCCTCCCCAACACTCCCCCATCGTCATCCCTCCCTCACCTCCCTCCCCAACACTCCCCCATCGTCATCCCTCCCTCACCTCCCTCCCCAACACTCCCCCATCGTCATCCCTCCCTCACCTCCCTCCCCAACACTCCCCCATCTTCATCCCTCCCTCACCTCCCTCCCCAATACTCCCCCATCTTCATCCCTCCCTCCCCAACACTCCCCCATCTTCATCCCTCCCTCACCTCCCTCCCCAACACTCCCCCATCTTCATCCCTCCCTCACCTCCCTCCCCAACACTCCCCCATCTTCATCCCTCCCTCCCCAACACTCCCCCATCTTCATCCCTCCCTCCCCAACACCCCCCCATCTTCATCCCTCCCTCACCAACACCCCCCCATCTTCATCCCTCCCTCACCTCCCTCACCAACACTCCCCCCATCGTCATCCCTCCCTCACCAACACTCCCCCCATCTTCATCCCTCCCTCACCTCCCTCCCCAACACTCCCCCATCGTCATCCCTCCCTCACCAACACTCCCCCCATCTTCATCCCTCCCTCACCTCCCTCCCCAACACTCCCCCATCTTCATCCCTCCCTCCCCAACACTCCCCCATCGTCATCCCTCCCTCACCTCCCTCCCCAACACTCCCCCATCTTCATCCCTCCCTCGCCAACACTCCCCCATCTTCATCCCTCCCTCCCCAACACTCCCCCATCTTCATCCCTCCCTCACCTCCCTCGCCAACACTCCCCCATCTTCATCCCTCCCTCCCCAACACTCCCCCTTCTTCATCCCTCCCTCACCTCCCTCACCAACACCCCCCCATCTTCATCCCTCCCTCACCTCCCTCGCCAACACCCCCCCATCTTCATCCCTCCCTCACCAACACTCCCCCCTTCTTCACCAACATTCCTCCCATCTTTATCCCTCCATCACCAACACTCCCCCATCTTCATCCCTCCCTCGCCAACATTCCTCCCATCTTCATCCCTCCCTCACCTCCCTCGCCAACATTCCTCCCATCTTCATCCCTCCCTCACCTCCGTACCCAACACTCCCCCTTCTTCATCCCTCCCTCACCTCCCTACCCAACACTCCCCATCTTCATCCCTCCCTCCCCAACACTCCCCCATCTTCATCCCTCCCTCACCTCCCTACCCAACACTCCCCCATCTTCATCCCTCCCTCCCCAACACTCCCCCATCTTCATCCCTCCCTCACCTCCCTCCCCAACACTCCCCCATCTTCATCCCTCCCTCACCTCCCTCCCCAACACTCCCCCATCTTCATCCCTCCCTCACCTCCCTACCCAACACTCCCCCATCTTCATCCCTCCCTCACCTCCCTACCCAACACTCCCCCATCTTCATCCCTCCCTCACCTCCCTCGCCAACACTCCCCCATCTTCATCCCTCCCTCACCAACATTCCTCCCATCTTCATCCCTCCCTCACCTCCGTACCCAACACTCCCCCTTCTTCATCCCTCCCTCACCTCCCTACCCAACACTCCTCCATCTTCATCCCTCCCTCCCCAACACTCCCCCATCTTCATCCCTCCCTCCCCAACACTCCCCCATCTTCATCCCTCCCTCACCTCCCTACCCAACACTCCCCCATCTTCATCCCTCCCTCACCTCCCTCGCCAACACTCCCCCATCTTCATCCCTCCCTCACCTCACTCGCCAACACTCCCCCATCTTCATCCCTCCCTCACCTCCCTCGCCAACACTCCCCCATCTTCATCCCTCCCTCACCTCCCTACCCAACACTCCCCCATCTTCATCCCTCCCTCACCTCCCTCACCAACACTCCCCCCATCTTCATCCCTCCCTCCCCAACACTCCCCCCATCTTCATCCCTCCCCCCCCAACACTCCCCCATCTTCATCCCGCCCTCCCCAACACTCCCCCATCTTCATCCCTCCCTCACCAATACTCCCCCATCTTCATCCCTCCCTCACCTCCGTACCCAACACTCCCCCTTCTTCATCCCTCCCTCACCTCCCTACCCAACACTCCCCCATCTTCATCCCTCCCTCCCCAACACTCCCCCATCTTCATCCCTCCCTCCCCAACACTCCCCCATCTTCATCCCTCCCTCACCTCCCTACCCAACACTCCCCCATCTTCATCCCTCCCTCACCTCCCTCGCCAACACTCCCCCATCTTCATCCCTCCCTCACCTCCCTCGCCAACACTCCCCCATCTTCATCCCTCCCTCACCTCCCTCGCCAACACTCCCCCATCTTCATCCCTCCCTCACCTCCCTACCCAACACTCCCCCATCTTCATCCCTCCCTCACCTCCCTCACCAACACTCCCCCCATCTTCATCCCTCCCTCCCCAACACTCCCCCCATCTTCATCCCTCCCTCCCCAACACTCCCCCATCTTCATCCCTCCCTCCCCAACACTCCCCCATCTTCATCTCTCCCTCACCTCCCTCCCCAACCCTCCCCCTTCTTCATCCCTCCCTCACCTCCCTCGCCAACACTCCCCCATCTTCATCCCTCCCTCACCTCCCTCCCCAACTCTCCCCCATCTTCATCCCTCCCTCACCTCCCTACCCAACACTCCCCCATCTTCATCCCTCCCTCACCTCCCTCACCAACACTCCCCCATCTTCATCCCTCCCTCACCTCCCTCACCAACACTCCCCCATCTTCATCCCTCCCTCACCACCCTCACCAACACTCCCCCTTCTTCATCCCTCCCTCACCTCCCTCCCCAACACTCCCCCATCTTCATCCCTCCCTCACCTCCCTCCCCAACACTCCCCCATCTTCATCCCTCCCTCACCTCCCTCGCCAACACTCCCCCCATCTTCATCCCTCCCTCACCAACACTCCCCCATCTTCATCCCTCCCTCACCTCCCTACCCAACACTCCCCCATCTTCATCCCTCCCTCACCTCCCTCGCCAACACTCCCCCATCTTCATCCCTCCCTCACCTCCCTCACCAATACTCCCCCATCTTCATCCCTCCCTCACCAACACTCCCCCTTCTTCCTCCCTCCCTCACCAACACCCCCCCATCTTCATCCCTCCCTCACCTCCCTACCCAACACTCCCCCCATCTTCATCCCTCCCTCGCCAACACTCCCCCCATCTTCATCCCTCCCTCACCAACACTCCCCCTTCTTCATCCCTCCCTCCCCAATACTCCCCCATCTTCATCCCTCCCTCACCTCCCTACCCAACACTCCTCCCATAACTGTTTTCACCCCCCTCACCTCAACACCCCCGTGTCACATTCTTCAATCTCCCTCCTCCCCCACGTTGCTTTGGTCTTCCTCATCATGTTTCCCCCACCCCCACCCCCACCCCCATCTCCTCCTCTGTTTCCTCTCCTTACTCTGCACCCCCCATCCTCCCCCCTCGTCCATCCCACCTTCTCTCTCCTGAACTCCAATCTGTTCTAGGCTCATTGCTGGAAGGAGATGTCAGACTGTTTCCTCTCTCTCTCTCTCTCTCCTCCCCCTACCCCGTTTTCTCCCCCAAACCCATCTCCCAACACAGTCCTGCTCCGGCCAGCTCTTCAGGAGGGACACCTCGCAACCGGACGCCGTTCCCAATTTCCTGCCCTGGTCTCTACAGCTGGGATGTGACCTGGGTAGCTCAATCGATGGATTGCTGTCTTTTCACTTGGTCATTTTGGGGGTTGTTGTTTGTGGGGGGGGGGGGTGGGTGCAAATGGAAAGGAGGGGCGTGGGGAGAGGTGATGGGGAAACTACTGCTAACATAAAACAAGCCAGAGACTGACCCGTGCTCCCCTTCCCCCATCCCCCATCCCCCATCCCCCCTTCCCCCATCCCCTCCAGAGTCTCTCCACCCTCCCATTCTGCTTTTGTTCAAGTTGCCCCCCCCCCTCCTTTCCCCAGGGGGATGGGGAGGGCATGGTGATACCATCCAAACTTCAAATTATCCATATTCCACCCCACCCCCCCCCCACTCCATCCTACACCCCAAAACGTCATTGATCAGGAAGGGTGCCCCAAGGCATGAGGTAACACTACCCTGATGCCCTCACTGCAAAGTCGATGTCCTGAAGGACGACAAAAGCTGGCATTGTGGAAAACAGAAGTGAGAGACGGCCATTCGGCCCTACTCCACCATTCAATACTACCAATCGTCCAACTGAGTCCCCTGTTCCTCGCTTTCTCCCCTTTAGAACAGTATCCAACTCCGTTCAATGTTCTGGCCAGAGGATTCCACAGGCTCCCCCACTCTCTGGGCGAAGACCTTTCTCCCCATCTCAGTCCCACCCCGTCTCCTTTAGCCTGTAACCACTGATCAACTACCTGAGGCCTCACGTAGGCTCTTGCCAAAAGCTTCAAGCATTTTCTGTTTTGTGGGGCACACTTTTTAAGTGATCCCCGTCTCTCTCTCTGGGGACAGGAACAAGAAATGGGTCAAGGGGAAAGCTGCTGTTTATATGTAAATGAAAGCTGGCAGATTTCCTTCCTCGTTACCAAACTCCTTCCCTCCACCCCCTCGGGTATTTTTAAACCACAATCAATTACAGTTGTCGTGATCTGACGAGATTCCAAATCCAGGTTCCATTATTTATTTGAATTTACTTTCGACCAGCTGCTAGTTTGGGATTCAAACCCACATCCCCAGAGCATTATTGTGCCCCCCCCCCCCCCGGCTTACGAGATTGCCTCTAATCGGCACCTGAAGAGATCGCCCCCATTCACACCACAGCCCAGTTTTCATCTCCAAGAGAGAGTCTAACCATCACCCCCTTGACGTACAATGGTGTTATCATCACTGACTTCCCCCCCACTGTCAACGTCCTGGGGGCTACCGTCTCCAACAAGAGAGTCTAACCATCACCCCCTTGAAACCTCCCACTGTCAACATCCTGGGGGCTACTGTCTCCAACAAGAGAGTCTAACCATCACCCCCTTGACATACAATGGTATTATCATCACTGACTTCCCCCCCACTGTCAACGTCCTGGGGGCTACCGTCTCCAACAAGAGAGTCTAACCATCACCCCCTTGAAACCTCCCACTGTCAACATCCTGGGGTTTACCATCTCCAAGAGAGAGTCTAACCATCACCCCCTTGACGTACAATGTAGTTGCCATTGCTGAATCCCTCCACTGTCAACTTCATAAGGGTTACCATTGACCAGAAACTGAGCTGGTCCCACCATATAAGCCCAGTGGTTACAAAAGCAGGTCAGAGGCTGGGAATCCTGCATGGAATACCTCACCTCCTGACTCCCCCCAAAGCCTGTCCACCATCTACAAGGCACAAGTCAGGCAATACTCCCCACTTGCCCCTGGATGGGGGGGGGACAGCTCTGACAACACTAGAGAAGCTCCACACCACCCAGGACAAAGCAGTCCCCACTTGATGGGCCCCACATCCCCCTCCCTCCCCCACCGACGCTCAGTCGCAGCAGTGTGTACCATCTGCAAGATGCATGGCAGAAACTCACTGAGGCTGGACAACACCTTCCAAACCCACGTCCACTTCCGTCCAGGAGGTACATGGAAACAACCGCAAGTTCCTCTCTCCAAGCCCCACACCATCCCGATTTGGCTGTCCCTTCAGTTTCACTCCCTTAACAGCACCAGCCCAGATCAGATAGTTGGTGGGGGGCATGGGGAGATGCTGTAGCGATTCAAGAAGGCAGCTCACCCCCCACCTTCTCAAGGAGTGGGGGGGGGGTGAAGAAAAGACCACGTCCCCTGTGTGTGGACACACAAAAATACTTGACAATACCACACTTCCTGAAGGGTGGTGGGACTTGAAGGTGGAAGCACAATCTCAAAAGGTATTGCTCATCTTCTGCCACCTACCCCGACACCCCTCTGGATCTGGCATCGAGTAAATATTTATTGCACATTTGGATTAAAAAGGGGGGGGGGGGCGGGTTGAAGAAATTTCGATCCGAATTGTGACACCCCCAGAAGATGCTGCATTAGCAGAGCCCTGAGACACGAGCGAGGGCCCAGTGAGAGCAATAGGATGAGGCTGTGGGTAATGAATGCTCACTGCAGATTATCATAGCACCTCTGTCTCTCTCTCTCTCTGACCATGTTTCGATAGTGCAATATTGGAGAGCCTTTACAATATCCCAGTAGGCGAAGTATGTTGGAATCAGGTTCTGATTTAATTTATTTTTAATTTATTCTCTTTTATTTAAAAAAAAATGACTTTAGCTCAATTCAATAAAAAATTTCCAAAAATCTAAATCTGCCTGATTGTGTTCTTTCAACTTGAGTGTGTTTATAACGTGTTCCCGCCCCCCCCCCCCCCCCCTATTTGTTCTCAGCTCAGGAGCGGGGCGAGGGGGTTCGGGGAAGGAGTTGGGGTCCTGCACTCTGATTCTTTGCAGAGTGCGGCTGAGGCATAATTTGCTCTGTCCCAATCGGCAAGAGGTTGCAGAGGGAGCTGGGCGCCCGCGTGGATGAATCGCAGAAGGTTAGTGAGCAGGTAATTTGGAAAGCTAATATAATGGTGTTGTTTGTCGAGAGGGGATGGTACTACCATCGAGACCCAAAGATAGTCTCATTCGGGGGAGTCAGAAGTCACATGACACCGGGTTATTAGACGAACAGGTTTATTTGAGATCGCAACCTTTTGTCAGGCAAAGGGGCAAGTGCTCTGAAAGTTTGTGATTCCAAATAAACCTGGTGTTGTGCGACTTCTGATTTGGGCCACCCCAGCAGCTTCACATCACCATTAGAGTGAGGCGATTGGTGGTGGCTTAACCATCAATGTTTCAGGGAGAGCTGGAGGAGAGTCCATCCTTGTAAACTCAATCAGTGCGGGAATCGAACCCACCCTGTTGGCATTACTCTGTCATTGCTAGAGGACCAGAGTGGGACAGTGGCTCAGCAACAGACTTGGCACGGCTGCCTCACAGCACCAGGGACCCAGGTTCGATTCCCCCCCTCGGGTGACTGTCTGTGTGGAGTTTGCACATTCGCCCCCCCCACTCCCGTGTCTGTGTGGATTTCCTCCAGGTCATCCAGTTTCCTCCCACAGTCCAAAGACGTGCAAGTCAGGGTGGATTGGCCGTGGGAAATTGTCCCATATTGCCCAGGGATGTACAGGTTAGGGTGGATTGGCCATGGGAAATTATCCCATAGTGCCCAGGGATGTGCAGGTTAGGGTGGATTGGCCATGCTAAATTGTCCCATAGTGCCCAGAGATTGTGTAGGTTAGGGTGGGTTGGCCATGGGGAATTGTCCCATAGTGCCCAAGGATGTGCAGGTTAGGGTGGGTTGGCCATGGGGAATTGTCCCATAGTGCCCAGGGATGTGCAGGTTAGGGTGGATTGGCCATGGGGAATTGTCCCATAGTGCCCAGGGATGTGCAGGTTAGGGTGGGTTGGCCATGGGGAATTGTCCCATAGTGTCCAGGGATGTGCAGGTTAGGGTGGATTGGCCGTGGGGATATTGTCCCGTGGTGTCCAGGGATGTGCAGGTTAGGGTGGGTTGGCCGTGGGGATATTGTCCCATAGTGCCCAGGGATGTGCAGGTTAGGGTGGATTGGCCGTGGGGATATTGTCCCGTGGTGTCCAAGGCCGTGTGGGTTAACCATGCGAAATGCAGGCTGACATGGAGAGGGTGAGGTGCTTGGTGGAGACGAGGTGAGCAGAATGGTCTCTTTCCACACCCGTAGTGAGTCGAAGTGTTTTGGTCTCCTTATCTAAGGGAGGAGGTAACTGCATTGGGATGGGTCCAGGTCTGGTCAACGTTGACCAGACTCATACCCAGAATGGAGCTGGGTTTGTCTGAGGTGGTGAAGGTTGGACAGACCTGGCTCATACCCACTCAAACGTTGCGGGGGGGGGGGTTGGATGATGGTGAAAAGATACCAAGAGGTCTTGGCCAGACGGACGTGGAGAGGATCATCCCGGGTTCAATTCCAGCCTCGGGCGACTGTCTGGAGTTCGCACATTCTCTCCCTGCATCTGCGTGAGTTTCTCCTGCGTCCTCCAGTTCCTTCCCACAGTCCAAGGGAAAGTGGGAAGGGGAACGCTGTTGACAAACCAGGGCGATTGCCCACTGAAAAACTGAGAACACGGAGGACCTGAGATGTGAACGAGGGTCCAGTGTTAATGTGGTGAGGCGTTGGGTGGGGAGGGGGGGGGGAAAAGAGGATGACGACGAATGTTCAGTGCACCCAAAGGTGGTGGTGATCCTTTGGGGGAAAAAGGTCCCTGAATCGCTTTGTGTGGGCTTCCCATGGGGAATGAGGAGCAGACACATCCACACAGCTGACGTGTGGGCAGTGTGCGAATCACTGAGACTGCGCGAGGTAATTTCAACGGAATTTATTTCCATAAAACACGACTCCTGTGTAAAATATATACCTTTAAAATTTCTTGCCAGCACTTCCTTCTTTTTAAAAAATAAATTATAGCGGGGGAGGGGGGGAGGGAGGTCACAGCAATACGGGTCTAATGATAATCGCAAGGTCTGGTCTCAGTCGAGTGGCAAATAGAAATAAACATTTTTAAATATTGTGGCCCCCTCTTACCAGTCAGAGCAGCTGGTGTTTGACTAAACACCATAGGTCAGCCCCACAATAAACTGGAACTTCCAGAGCCAACGGAATACTGTATACGGTCAACAGCATCGGAATGTTCTCCATGCTAGGGAGAGTCTCTCTCTCTCTCTCTCTCTCTCTCTCTCTCCCCCCCCCCTCCCTCTCCCTCTCCCCTCTCTCTCACAGAGATAT
Source organism: Chiloscyllium punctatum (assembly GCF_047496795.1). Taxonomy (NCBI): domain Eukaryota; kingdom Metazoa; phylum Chordata; class Chondrichthyes; order Orectolobiformes; family Hemiscylliidae; genus Chiloscyllium; species Chiloscyllium punctatum. The sequence goes on from NC_092766.1 coordinate 5,680,771, forward strand.
CAAACCCACACCAACTACCTTCCAGAAACCAGGTGCCCTGAAATTCCAGACACTGTCCTGCACCCCACCTGTAAACAAACCATCTCTGGGAACTGGCTGGGAATACAATGTCTGAGAGACGGAGGTGTGATCAAACACTGTGCTAACCTGGGTAGGAATTGACATCTGCTCCACTTCAGACTCATTCGGTCAAGGGAGGCCAACCCTCCCAGGGACAGGGACAGCACGGGGTTAGATACAGAGTAAAGCTTCCTCTACACTGTCTCCATCAAACACTCCCAGGACAGCCAGGACAGAGACAGCACGGGGTTAGATACGGAGTAAAGCTGCCTCTACACTGTCCCCCCATCAAACACTCCCCAGGGACAGGGACAGGGGACAGCACGGGGTTAGATACAGAGTAAAGATCCCTCTACACTGTCCCCCCCCCATCAAACACTCCCAGGACAGGGGCAGAACGGGGTTAGATACAGAGTAAAGATCCCTCTACACTGTCCCCCCATCAAACCCTCCCAGGGACAGGGACAGCAGGGGGTTAGATACAGAGTAAAGCTCTCTCTACACTGTCCCCCCATCAAACACCCCCAGGACAGGGACAGCACAGGGTTAGCTACAGAGTAAAGCTTCCTCTACACTGTCCCCCCCATCAAACCCTCCCAGGGACAGGGACAGCACAGGGTTAGCTACAGAGTTAAAGCTTCCTCTACACTGTCCCCCCCATCAAACCCTCCCAGGGACAGGGACAGCACAGGGTTAGCTACAGAGTAAAGCTTCCTCTACACTGTCCCCCCATCAAACCCTCCCAGGGACAGGGACAGCGCAGGGTTAGATACAGGGTAAAGCTCTCTCTACACTGTCCCCCCATCAAACACCCCCAGGACAGGGACAGCACAGGGTTAGCTACAGAGTAAAGCTTCCTCTACACTGTCCCCCCATCAAACCCTCCCAGGGACAGGGACAGCACGGGGTTAGATACAGAGTAAAGCTCCCTCTACACTGTCCCCCCATCAAACACCCCCAGGACAGGGACAGCACAGGGTTAGATACAGAGTAAAGCTCCCTCTACACTGTCCCCCCATCAAACCCTCCCAGGGACAGGGACAGCACGGGGTTAGATACAGAGTAAAGCTCCCTCTACACTGTCCCCCATCAAACCCTCCCAGGGACAGGGACAGCACGGGGTTAGATACAGAGTAAAGCTCCCTCTACACTGTCCCCCATCAAACCCTCCCAGGGACAGGGACAGCAGGGGGTTAGATACAGAGTAAACCTTGCCCTCTGAAATAACCAGCCACTCAGTGGTCTGAGAACACGGTGAGGAATCTGTGGGGAGTACCTTCCCCAGACTGACCGCAGCATTCTGAAAGGGACAACTCGGAATGAGGGAATGAAATGGCCCCCTTCCTCGTTACACCCACATTCCCAGGAAATAAAACTCTGCTCGCCTGGCCACCGGCATTTCTGTTCAGATGGGGCAACGAGATCCGAATTTCACACTTTGCACTGATTACAAACGCATCGTCATCGATAAATGAAGGAATTAAACCGGCGCGGGGGGGGGTTGGGGAATAAACCAGCATGGTATGAATAGGGGGAGAGGTTGAACTCTAACAGCCCAGATGGAACTGATGGAAAGCCCAGAATACACTCCCCAGTGTGTTCCCCAAC
>NC_092766.1:5682538-5722211 GCF_047496795.1 Chiloscyllium punctatum
GGGGTTCACATGACCCCCCCCCCCCCCAACCACTGTGTGTGTGTACTGCTGTTGGAAAGGTTCACCACCCCCAGCACTTCAAGAAATACAACAGTCACACTGTTCCCCCCCCCCATCAAACACTCCCCCCCAGGGACAGGGACAGCACGGGGTTAGATACAGAGTAAAGCTTCCTCTACACTGTCCCCCCCATCAAACACTCCCAGGGACAGGGACAGCACGGGGTTAGATACAGAGTAAAGCTCCCTCTACACTGTCCCCCCATCAAACACTCCCAGGGACAGGGACAGCACGGGGTAGATACAGAGTAAAGCTTCCTCTACACTGTCCCCCCATCAAACACTCCCAGGGGACAGGCAGCCAGGGTTAGATACAGGGTAAAGTTCCCTCTACACTGTCCCCCATCCCAGGGCAGGGACAACATGGGGTTAGGTACAGAGTAATAGCTTTGGCCATTGAGCCCCTTGTTCTGCTGTCCCCATTGGTTTAGGACACAATTGCTTTGCTTAGTGTGTGGTTTGGGCACAAAATGGAGGCAGATCCATTCCTGGGCATTCGAAAGGGGCATTGGGATAATTGGTTGGATAGAATATGGCATTCAAGGGTTACCGGGGCATGTGAAAGGCATTGAAGTCATTGGGAACCAGTACAGCCGGGCCTCCTGGTTTTCACCCCCCCACCCCCCAAGGCTTCCCTGTGATCGTCCCAGTTCAATTCCACCCGTCCCGCGAGAGGGGAGTGTCCACTCCCCGTCCACTCTGTCAAATCCCCTCGAGATCTGGGATTGGTTGGTTTGCAGGGTCTCCTCGCAGGATGAGGGTGGGGGATCCAATCCCCTGGGAGACAAATGGGTGCGTGGATTCTGCCCTTTTCTGGTATTGCGCCCATAAGGAGGGCCACAGGGAAGGGTTGGGGGATTAAAAAAAAACCTGTTTGTGGGATCATGCTGTGCGCCAACCCAAACCTCTCGTTCTGCCCTTCTCTTTCCTGTTCTGTCCATCCCTCTGCGCCTCCTCGCTTTTTCCTGCTCACCCTCTCTCTCTGCCAATTATCCCATGATGAGCACAGGAGGGTAAGGAAATCCCCACAAGACAATGGTTCCAGAAAGTTCCCTGAGCGACGGGGGACTGCAGGGGAGATGGTACACCAGCTGACTGCAGATCATAGATATCCCTGCCAACAACTACCCCCATTTGTATCTCACCTGCAGGGCGGCACAGTGGTTAGCACCGCTGCCTTACAGCACCCGGGATACGGGGTCGAATCCAGCCTCAGGGGACTGTCTGTGTGGAGTTTGCACAGTCTCCCCGTGTCAGCGTGGGTTTCCTCCGGGTGCTCCGGTTTCCTCCCACAGTCCAAAGATGTGCAGGTCAGGTGAATTGGCCGTGGGAAATTGTCCCATAGTGCCCAGGGATGTGCAGGTTAGGGTGGATTGGCCGTGGGAAATTGTCCCATAGTGCCCAGGGATGTGCAGGTTAGGGTGGATTGGCCATGGGGAATTGTCCCATAGTGCCCAGGGATGTGCAGGTTAGGGTGGGATTGGCCATGGGAAATTGTCCCATAGTGCCCAGGGATGTGCAGGTTAGGGTGGATTGGCCATGGGAAATTGTCCCATAGTGCCCAGGGATGTACAGGTTAGGGTGGGTTGGCCGTGGGAAATTGTCTCATAGTGCCCAGGGATGTACAGGTTAGGGTGGATTGGCCATGGGAAATTGTCCCATAGTGCCCTGGGATGTGCAGGTTAGGGTGGGATTGGCCATGGGAAATTGTCCCATAGTGCCCAGGGATGTGCAGGTTAGGGTGGATTGGCCATGGGAAATTGTCCCATAGTGCCCAGGGATGTACAGGTTAGGGTGGGTTGGCCGTGGGAAATTGTCTCATAGTGCCCAGGGATGTACAGGTTAGGGTGGATTGGCCATGGGAAATTGTCCCATAGTGCCCTGGAATGTGCAGGTTAGGGTGGGATTGGCCATGGGAAATTGTCCCATAGTGCCCAGGGATGTACAGGCTAGGGTGGATTGGCCATGGGAAATTGTCCCATCGTGTCCAGGGATATGCAGGTTAGGGTGGATTGGCCGTGGGAAATTGTCCTATAGTGTCCAGGGATGTACAGGTAAGGGTGGATTGGCCATGGGAAATTGTCCCATAGTGCCCAGGGATGTACAGGTTAGGGTGGGTTGGCCATGGGAAATTGTCCCATAGTGCCCAGGGATGTGCAGGTTAGGGTGGATTGGCCATGGGAAATTGTCCCATAGTGTCCAGGGATGTACAGGTTAGGGTGGATTGGCCATGGGAAATTGTCCCATAGTGCCCAGGGACGTGCAGGTTAGGGTGGGTTGACCATGGGATATTGTCCCATAGTGTCCAGGGATGTGTAGGCAAGGTGCATTAGCCAGGGGTAAATACAGGGTAATATTGTCGGGAATGGGTCTGGGTGGGTTACTCTTCAGAGGGTTGGTGTGAAAATGTTGGGCTGAAGGGCACGTTTTCACATGGTAGGGATTCTAATTCTAATTCTCTAACAACATTAAACGCAAACTTTCCCAAAGCCTTCACACAGGGTCAGAATTTGTCCCTGAGTCTTGTTCCGAGATACTGGGATGGGTGACCGATATCTTGGTCAAAGGGGACTGCTTTAAGAAGTGTTTTATAGAACGATAGAGAGGCGCAGAGAGGTTTAGGGAGGGACCTGGAGACCTGAGGAATCTCCTCCTCAATGTGGCTGAAGCCATGGCCCCCCCAATGGCGGAGCGATGGGAATTGGGCAACTCCTGAAAGACCCGGGTTAGAGGGGTGCAGAGATTGCAGAGGGTCAGAGGAGGTGACAGAGATAGGGAGGGGGTGTAGGGGGCTGGAGGGGGTGACAGAGATAGGGTCGGGGTGTAGGGGGCTAGAGTGGGTGACAGAGATAGGGAGGGGGTGTAGGGGGATGGAGGGGGTGACAGAGATAGGGAGGGGGTGTAGGGGGATGGAGGGGGTGACAGAGATAGGGAGGGGGTGTAGGGGGCTGGAGGGGGTGACAGAGATAGGGAGGGGGTGTAGGGGGCTAGATTGGGTGACAGAGATAGGGAGGGGGTGTAGGGGGATGGAGGGGGTGACAGAGATAGGGAGGGGGTGTAGGGGCTGGAGGGGGGTGACAGAGATAGGGAGGGGGTGTAGGGGGATGGGGGGGTGACAGAGATAGGGAGGGGGTGTAGGGGCTGGAGGGGGTGACAGAGGTAGGGAGGGGGTGGAGGGGGTGACAGGGATAGGGAGGGGGTGTAGGGGCTGGAGCGGGTGACAGAGATAGGGAGGGGGTATAGGGGGTGACAGGGATAGGGAGTGGGTATAGGGGCTGGAGGGGGTGACAGGGATAGGGAGGGGGTGTAGGGGGTGGAGGGGGTGACAGAGATAGGGAGTGGGTGTAGGGGCTGGAGGGGGGTGACAGAGATAGGGAGGGGGTTTAGGGGGTGGAGGGGGTGACAGAGATAGGGAGGGGGTTTAGGGGGTGGAGGGGGTGACAGAGATAGGGAGTGGGTGTAGGGGCTGGAGGGGGGTGACAGAGATAGGGAGGGGATGTAGGGGGATGGAGGGGGTGACAGAGATAGGGAGGGGGTTTAGGGGGTGGAGGGGGTGACAGAGATAGGGAGGGGGTTTAGGGGGTGGAGGGGGTGACAGAGATAGGGAGTGGGTGTAGGGGCTGGAGGGGGGTGACAGAGATAGGGAGGGGATGTAGGGGGATGGAGGGGGTGACAGAGATAGGGAGGGGGTTTAGGGGGTGGAGGGGGTGACAGAGATGTGGAGGCGGTATAGGTTCTCAGGAATTGCCTCCCTCAACCTCTCTCCGCCTCTCTGTCTCTCTCCTCCCCTCCTGCTTTCAGATGCCTCTCTTGAGTGCCCCCTCTATCCAGGTCTGTGGGCTGCTGGCCCCTCCTGATTCACACCCGCGGGATACTTATCCCCCACTGATCATGGTGCTAACTGAATGCAAGTTTTTGGGCCTCGGGCGAGTGGAGTGGGTGTGAGATGTCAGAGGATTAGAGAACGTTGTACGTGTGTGGGTACAAAACAGACCGAGGAGTGAAGCAGGGACAGAAAGAGGATGTTTATTTTGCCCGAAGCCTGTTTTCACAACCTTGATTCAGTGTAGTTACGAAACAGAGACATGTCAGTCTAAACAGACAGGAGTCAGTGTGGGATAGCGAGGTCCAAACACAGGGATGAGTCACCGAGCAGACACTGGGAGCTCGAAACTTCAGATCGGAATTTCATCGATGTCACATTAGGGCCACAAGTCGGACTGACTCTGTGTCCTGAGACAGGATGGTCAGGGATCACCTCCCCATCCCAGATAACCCAGGTCAAACTGAACCGGGACAGACAGGGCTAAACACAGGTCATACTGAACCGGGACAGACAGGGCTAAACCGAGGTCATACTCAACCGGGACAGACAGGGCTAAACCGAGGTCATACTCAACCGGGACAGACAGGGCTAAACCGAGGTCAAACTGAACCGGGACAGACAGGGCTAAACACAGGTCAAACTGAACCGGGACAGACAGGGCTAAACCCAGGTCATACTCAACCGGGACAGACAGGGCTAAACCGAGGTCAAACTGAACCGGGACAGACAGGGCTAAACACAGGTCAAACTGAACCGGGACAGACAGGGCTAAACCCAGGTCATACTCAACCGGGACAGACAGGGCTAAACCGAGGTCATACTGAACCGGGACAGACAGGGCTAAACCGAGGTCATACTGAACTGGGACAGACAGGGCTAAACCCAGGTCAAACTGAACCGGGACAGACAGGGCTAACCCAGGTCAAACTGAACCGGGACAGACAGGGCTAAACACAGGTCAAACTGAACCGGGACAGACAGGGCTAAACCCAGGTCATACTGAACCGGGACAGACAGGGCTAAACCCAGGTCATACTGAACTGGGACAGACAGGGCTAAACCCAGGTCAAACTGAACCGGGACAGACAGGGCTAAACCCAGGTCAAACTGAACCGGGACAGACAGGGCTAAACCCAGGTCAAACTGAACCGGGACAGACAGGGCTAAACACAGGTCAAACTGAACCGGGACAGACAGGGCTAAACCCAGGTCATACTGAACCAGGACAGACAGGGCTAAACACAGGTCATACTGAACCGGGACAGACAGGGCTAAACCCAGGTCAAACTGAACCGGGACAGACAGGGCTCAACCCAGGTCATACTGAACCGGGACAGACAGGGCTCAACCCGGGTCATACTGAACCGGGACAGACAGGGCTAAACCCGGGTCATACTGAACCGGGACAGACAGGGCTAAACCTGGGTCATACTGAACCGGGACAGACAGGGCTAAACCTCGGTCAAACTGAACTGGGACAGACAGGTCTAAACCCAGGTCATACTGAACCGGGACAGACAGGGCTAAACACAGATCATACTGAACCGGGACAGACAGGGCTAAACCCAGGTCAAACTGAACCGGGACAGACAGGGCTAAACCCAGGTCATACTGAACCGGGACAGACAGGGCTAAACCCAGGTCATACTGAACTGGGACAGACAGGGCTAAACACAGGTCAAACTGAACCGGGACAGACAGGGCTAAACACAGGTCATACTGAACCGGGACAGACAGGGCTAAACACAGGTCAAACTGAACCGGGACAGACAGGGCTAAACCCAGGTCGTACTGAACCAGCACAGACAGGGCTAAACCCAGGTCAAACTGAACCGGGACAGAAAGGGCTAAACCTGGGTCATACTGAACCGGGACAGACAGGGCTAAATCCAGGTCATACTGAACCGGGACTGACAGGGCTAAACACAGGTCATACTGAACCGGGACAGACAGAGCTAAACCCGGGTCAAACTGGTCAGAGACAGCTCTGATCACAGAGTTAAAGCATAGGGATCCTGGGCTATGTGGGGTTAAAGGTGAGAGGGATCTGGGACACAGGGAGTTAAACTCAGAAGGAAACACGGCACAGGGGGTTAATGCTGGACCTTCCAGTGTCTGAGAGCTGGGAAGGTTCAGCCCTGAACGCTGCGGAGAGTCTGTGGCTTAGGAAGGGACGGTAAGCAAAGTAGCTGAAGGCTATTGTTTTTCAAGAAAAGGAGAGAGGCTGCAGTGTGTGTGTGTGTGAGAGAGAGAGAGAGAGCAAAGATTGGAGCAAGAGAGATCCTCCCCCGCTCCTCAGTGAAGGAACCAAGAACTCAACCTTGTTTTTGAAACTCGCAGTAATGTGAAAAATTTCAGAGTGGCAAGGCGTCTCTCAACTGAAGCTGCCTGTGGGATTGAGAGCTGGGCGGGAGACTGTAAAGGAGCAGAAACTGCCTGAAAAACTCAAAGGTTCGCTCTCGGTTCTTCTGTTTTAGTTTTAAAGGGGGAACCTTTTCAAAAATATGCATTTGTCTTCTGTGTGCGTGTGTTTGTGTGTGTGTGTCTGTGATTTTGGGGGTGTGTGAGAGAGAGTCTCTGCGTGTGTGTGTCTGAGAGTTTGGGGGTGTGTGTGTGTCTCTATGAGCACATCTCTGTATGAGAGTGTGTCTGTGAGTTTGGGGGTGTGTGTGTCTCTATGAGCGTATCTCTGCATGTGTGTGTCTGTGAGTTTGGGTGTGTGTGTGTGAGAGTTTCTGCATGTGTGTGTCTGTGAGTTTGGGTGTGTGTGAGAGAGAGTCTCTGCATGTGTGTGTCTGTGAGTTTGGGGGTGAGTGTGTGTCTCTATGAGCGCATCTGTGTATGAGAGTGTGTCTGTGAGTTTGGGGGTGTGTGAGAGAGAGTCTCTGCATGTGTGTGTCTGTGAGTTTGGGGGGGGGTGTGTCTCTATGAGTGTATCTCTGTATGAGTGTGTCTGTGAGTTTGGGTGTGTGTGTGTGAGAGTCTCTGTATGAGAGTGTGTCTGTGAGTTTGGGGGTGTGTGTGTCTCTATGAGCGTATCTCTGAATGAGTGTGTCTGTGAGTTTGGGTATGTGTGTGTGTGAGAGAGTCTCTGCGTGTGTGTGTCTGAGAGTTTGGGGATGTGTGTGTGAGAGAGAGTCTCTGCGTGTGTGTGTCTGAGAGTTTGGGGATGTGTGTGTGAGAGAGAGTCTCTGCATGTGTGTGTCTGTGACTTTGGGTGTGTGTGTGTGTGAGAGAGTCTCTGCGTGTGTGTGTCTGAGAGTTTGGGGGTGTGTGTGTGTCTCTATGAGCACATCTCTGTATGAGAGTGTGTCTGTGAGTTTGGGGGTGTGTGTGTCTCTATGAGCGTATCTCTGCATGTGTGTGTCTGTGAGTTTGGGTGTGTGTGTGTGAGAGTTTCTGCATGTGTGTGTCTGTGAGTTTGGGTGTGTGTGTGAGAGAGTTTCTGCATGTGTGTGTCTGTGAGTTTGGGTGTGTGTGTGTCTCTATGAGCGCATCTGTGTATGAGAGTGTGTCTGTGAGTTTGTGTACTTGTGTGTGTGTGTATGTATGCGCGTCTCTGGGTGTGTGTGTTTGTCTCTATGAGCGTATCTGTGAGTTTGTGTATTTGAGTGTGTCTGTGAGTGTGTGTGAGAGTCCCTGAGTGTATATGTCTGAGAGTGTGGGTGTGTGTGTGTCTGTGCATCTATTTGACTGTGTAAATGTGTCTCTGTGAGTGTGTGAATCTGAGAGTGTGTGGCCGTGTGTCAGTGAGTGTGTGTGTGTGTCTCTGTATGTATATGTCTGTGAGTGAGTGTGCATATGTCTGAGTGTGTGTGTCGCTGTGAGTGAATGCATGTCTGTGTGTGAGAGAGAGAGATTAAAGATCTTTTGAGAGTTGAGGGGCTTAGCAGGAATTAGACAGGAAGCAGAAAAAAAGTAAATTTCTTAATCCTGAAAGAGTACAGACAGATTCAAACAAGGATGTAGAAATGTGTGATAGGGTTGGGCGGAGAGGAGAGAGAGAGAGAGAAAGAGGAACCAAGGGGGATTAAATGTGCAATATAGGAAGGTGCAGGGATGACTGTCAGCTCAAGGGGGGGGGGGGGGGGTATGGGTCATTGCCTGGGCCAGCAGTGTAACCCAACCCTAATTACCCCCTTGACCTAACTCAGGGACGTTTCAGAAGACAGTTCAGAGTCAGCCCCGTCACTGTGTGGGGTCTGGAGTCACGTATAAGACCGGACTGGGTAAGGTAGACAGATTTCCTTCCTAACTTGTGGAACGTTTCAGAGAACATCTCTGGGACACACGCAGTAAACAACTCCACCGCCCTGGGAATGAACACTTCCACTCACCCTCCCAGTCTGCCGAGGACATGCCTTGGGGGAAGAACACCCCATCTTCTGCCCTGGCACCCTCCAAGCCCGTGGGATCAATGTGGATTTCACCAGTTTCCTCATTTCCCCTCACCCCCCAACTTATCTCAGATTTGACCCTGCAACTTATCGTCGCCCTCTTGAACTGTCCATCTTCCTTCACACTGATCAGCTCCACCCTCTGACCTACCACCTTCACCCTCACCTTGACCTACCGATCGCACTCTCAGCTCCCTTCCCCCACAAGCCCCACTCCCCTCCTGTTTATCTCTCAACCCACTTGGGCCATCCCCTCATTCCTAATGAAGTTAAAAATCACACCACACCAGGTTATAGTCCCAACAGGTTTAATTGGAAGCACACCAGCTTTCGGAGCGATGCTCCTTCATCATCAGTGTCACTCCGAAAGCTAGTGTGCTTCCAATTAAACCTGTTGGACTATAACCTGGTGTGGTGTGATTTTTAACTTTGTCCACCCCAGTCCGACACCAACTCCTCCAAATCATTCCTGATGAAGGGCCTATGGTTGAGGCATAGCCTCCTGCCCCTCAGATGCTGCCCAACTGGCTGTGCTTTTCCAGCGCCACACTCTTGCACTCAGATTCCACCCCCCCACCCCCAACCAACGGAGTACACCCACACACTGGAGAGGGGTTGGTTTAACTACAGTGGGACTCAAATCCAAATGGTCTATCTCATCCCAGGAACACCAGCCTGCCTCTCCCCCCCCCCCCCAGTGGGTTTATTGAGAAACAGCAGCCAGGGTCATGGGATGAAGCACTCAATAGGGGGGGGTAGACCGAATGGGCTGAACAGTCTCTGTCTGTTCTCATGTGGTGCTACAGGCCTGCAGGGTCCCAAGAAACAGTGTTCCACGATCGTCTGGTTGGGGGCGAGGGGGGGGGGGGGGGGGATTGATTATCTTGCCCACCTCAGCTCCCTCCCAACCTCGGGGTTCAGTTCTGAAGTCTTGTCAGATACAAATTTCATTTCAAATCCTTAAAGAACCAACTCTGATATTTCTCTGGATGGGGGACTCGCTCCCACGGAGAGTGGGGGGAGAGAATGGGGGACTCACTCCCACGGGGAGTGGGGGGGGAGAATGGGGGACTCACTCCCACGGGGAGTGGGGGGGGAGAATGGGGGACTCACTCCCACGGGGAGTGGGGGGGGAGAATGGGGGACTCGCTCCCCACGGGGAGTGGGGGGGGAGAATGGGGGACTCGCTCCCACGGGGAGTGGGGGGGGGGAGAATGGGGGACTCGCTCCCACGGGGAGTGGGGGGAGAATGGGGGACTCGCTCCCACGGGGAGTGGGGGGGGGAGAATGGGGGACTCGCTCCCACGGGGAGTGGGGGGAGAGAATGGGGGACTCGCTCCCACGGGGAGTGGGGGGAGAATGGGGGACTCGCTCCCACAGGGAGTGGGGGGGGAGAATGGGGGACTCACTCTCACGGGGAGTGGGGGGGGAGAATGGGGGACTCGCTCCCACGGGGAGTGGGGGGAGAATGGGGGGGGAGAATGGGGGACTCGCTCCCACGGGGAGTGGGGGGAGAATGGGGGACTCGCTCCCACGGGGAGTGGGGGGAGAATGGGAGACTCGCTCCCACGGGGAGTGGGGGGAGGAGAATGGGGGACTCGCTCCCACGGGGAGTGGGGGGAGAATGGGGGACTCACTCCCACGGGGAGTGGGGGGTAGAATGGGGGACTTGCTCCCACAGGGAGTGGGGGGAGAATGGGGGACTCGGTCCCACAGCGAGTGGAGGGGGGGTAGAATGGGGAACTCACTCCCACGGGGAGTGGGGGAGAATGGGGAACTCACTCCCATGGGGAGTGGAGGAGGGTGAATAGCCAAAACTGAAGTGAGTGGGTCGGCTGGATAAACACAGGCAGGGAGAGCAGGATGACTGGGCAAGAGGCGAGCATGGAGTTGAAACCCAGAATGAAGCAGACAGGTCGAGTGGCTTAATTGTGCAGCAGGAATTTGGTGCTAAAGGCAGAGAGCTGACAGAGCATGGCAATCCCTCACAGAGGAAAATCAGGAAATGAGTGGCATGAAGGAATAAAGATCACAGAGGGATCCATGTGAGGATTGAGCTTGTTAATGATACAAAAAAAAGAAGTTGAAAGAGCGGGGATGCTGGTGCCATAATTACAGACAGACTGCAATGGGCAGATGAAAGGAGGAACAACTCAGGGGGAGGTGGCAGCGAAACCGAGGGAGAAATCCAGGGCAGCCGAGGGGAGGGAGAAATCACAGTGACTGCAACATCTCTGGCTCAGAGACTGCTGGAAGGTTTTGATGAGGGATGGAGGAGATTGGGAGTGGGTTCTGGTCAAGTTGGGCTAAGTGTGTGCACTATCGTCCAGCGGTGTGTGTGTGAGTGTGTGTGTGTCTGTGTGTGCATGTGAGTGAGAGTGTGTTTCTGTGTGTGTGTTTCTGTGTGTGTGTGTGCGAGTGTGTGTGTGTGTGTGCGAGTGTGTGTGTGTGTGTTTCTGTGTGTGTGTGTGAGAGAGAGAGAGTTAATGAGTGTGTGTGTGTGTGAGAGAGACACACACATGCAGGGGGATTTTGTTTCTGCTGTGTTGTGTTAGAGAAAGTGAATTGTGTTGTGCACTCACTCTGTAGAAAACACCCTGCAATGTCCCTCCATTCTCTGGGTGATCTGCGCTCAAGACCCTGGCTTCAGGATGTTCAAGGGGCCCTACCCTTGGGTTGCAGTCCCAAAATTCTTGATGCGTGGGAAGAAGGGTGGGCTTGGGGAGCAGACGGACACTGTTCTAGGCATCATCAGCTCCCCCCGCCCCCCCACCCCCGATCCACTTCAGACTTTTCCACTGCTGTCTGCTAGGAACGGGCTAATCAACTGCAGGGGCATTACAAACTCACACTGTCTCCTCCACACACACACTGATGCACACATACTGTCCCTCCTAGGCACACACACACACACTCACTCACTCTCTCTCTCTCACACACACTCACACACACACACTCTCTCTCACACACATACTCACTCACATACACTCACTCTCTCACACACACTCACTCACATACACTCACTCTCTCACACACACTCACTCATATACACACACATACACTCACTCTCACACACACTCACTCACATACACTCACTCACACACACACACTCACTCACTCTCTCTCACACACACACACTCTCTCACACACATACTCACTCACATACACTCACTCACACACACACTCACACACACTCACTCACACACACTCACTCACATACACTCTCTCACACACACTCACTCACATACACTCACTCACATACACTCACTCACATACACTCAACTCTCTCACATACACTCAACTCTCTCACACACACTCACTCACATACACTCACTCTCTCACACACACTCACTCACATACACTCACTCTCTCACACACACTCACTCATATACACACACATACATTCACTCTCACACACACTCACTCACACACACACACTCACTCACTCTCTCACACACACACACTCTCTCACACACATACTCACTCACATACACTCACTCTCTCACACACACTCTCTCACACACACTCTCACACACACTCTCTCACACACACTCACTCACATACACTCACTCACATACACTAACTCTCACACACACACTCACTCATATACACTCTCACACACTCACTCACACACACACTCACTCATATACACACACATACACTCACTCTCTCACACACACACACACACTCACATACACTCACTCTCTCACACACACTCACACACACTCTCACACACACACTCACATACACTCACTCTCTCACACACACTCACTCACATACACACACACATTCTCTCACACACACTCACTCTCTCTCTCATACACACTCTCACGCACACTCTCTCACACACACTCACTCACATACACTCACTCTCTCACAAACACACTCACTCACTCTCTCTTTCACACTCACATACTCTCTCACACCCACTCACTCACATACACTCACTCTCTCACACACACTCACTCACATACACTCACTCTCTCTTTCACACTCATATACACTCTCTCTCACACCCATTCACTCACATACACACGCTCTCTTGCACACACTCACTCACATACACTCACTCTCACACGCTCCCTCTCTTTCACACTCACTCACATACACTCACCCTCTCTTTCACACTCACACACGCTCACTCACATACACCCACTCACATACACTTATAGAACATAGAACATTATAATGCAGTACAGGCCCTTCGGCCCTCGATGTTGCGCCGCCCTGTCATACTAATCTGAAGCCCATCCCACCTACACTATTCCATGTACGTCCATTTGCCTGTCCAATGATGACTTAAATGCACTTAAAGTTGGTGAATCTACTACCGTTGCAGGCAAAGCATTCCATACCCTTACTACTCTCTGAGTAAAGAAACTACCTCCGACATCTATCTTATACCTATCTCCCCTCACTTTAAAGTTGTGTCCCCTCGTGTTTGCCGTTCCCATACTTGGAAAAAGGCTCTCCCTGTCCGCCCTACCTAACTCTCTGATTATCTTGTATGTCTCTATTAAGTCACCTCTCAACCTTCTCTCTAACGAGAACAACCTCAAGACCATCAGCCTTTCCTCGTAAGACATTCCCTCCATACCAGGCAACATCCTAGTAAATCTCCTCTGCACCCTTTCCAAAGCTTCCACATCCTCCTTATAATGTGGTGACCAGAACTGTACACAATACTCCAAATGTGGCCGCACCAGAGCTCTGTACAGCTGCAGCATAACCTCCTGGTTCCGGAACTCAATCCCTCTATTAATAAAGGCCAAAACACTGTACGCCTTCTTAACAACCCTGTCAATCTGGGTGGCAACTTTCAGGGATCTGTGTACATGGACACCGAGATCTCTCTGCTCATCTGCACTCCCAAGAATCTTACCATTAGCCCAGTACTTTGCATTCTGATTACTCCGTCCAAAGTGTATCACCTCATACTTGTCCACATTAAACTCCATTTGCCACCTCTCAGCCCAGCTCTGCAGCTTATCTATGTTTCTCTGCAACCTACTACATCCTTCGCCACTATCCACAGCTCCACCGACCTTAGTGTCGTCCGCAAATTTACTAACCCACCCTTCTAAGCCCTCATCCAGGTCATTTATAAAAATGACGAACAGCAGTGGACCCAACACCAACCCTTGTGGTATGCCGCTAGTAACTGGGCACCAAGATGACCATGTTCCATCAACTACAACCCTCTGATTTCTTTCAGCAAGCCAATTACTGATCCAAACTGCTATATCTCCCACAATCCCATTCCTCCACATTTTGTATAATAGCCTACTGTGGGGAACCTTATCGAACACCTTGCTGAAATCCATATACACCACATCAACCAGTTTACTCTCATCTACCTGTCTGGTCACTTTGTCAAAAAAGTCAATATGATTCGTTAGGCACGACCTACCCTTCACAAAACCGTGCTGACTGTCCCTGATCAGATTATTCTTTTCTAGATGTTTATAAATCCTATCTCTTATAACCTTTTCCAACACTTTACCACCAACTGAAGTGAAACTCACTGGTCTGGAATTACCAGGGTTGTCTCCACTCCCCTTTTTGAACAAGGGAACCACATTTTCTATCCTCCAGTCCTCAGGCACTATTCCTGTAGACAATGATGATTTGAAGATCAATGCCAAAGGCTCGGCAATCTCTTCCCTCGCTTCCCAGAGGATCCTCGGATAGATCCCATCTGGCCCAGGGGACTTGCCTATTTTCACACACTGCAGGATTTCTAATACCTCTTCCTTGTGAACCTTAATCTCTTCTAGTCTAGATGCAAGTATCTCTGTATCTTCCTCACCAACATTTTCATTTTCTACAGTGAACACTTGAAAAATATTTCTTTAGTGCTTCCCCTATCTCCTCTGACTCCGCACACAACTTCCCACTATTATCCTTGATTGGCCCTAATTTAACTCTCGTCATTCTTTTATTCCTGACATACCTGTGGAAAGCCTTAGGGTTAACCCTGGTCCTATCCACCAACAACTTCTCCTCCTGGCTCTTCTGAGCTCTCTTTTTAGGTCTTTCCTGACTTCCTTGTAACCCTCAAGCGCCCTAACTGAGTTTTCACATTTTGTCCTAACATAAGCCGCCTTCTTCTGGACCAGGGATTCCACTTCCTTAGTAAACCACGGCTCACGTGTTCTATATCTTCCTCCCTGCCTGACAGGTACATACTTATCTAGGGGATACAGCAGCTTTTCCTTCAATAAGCTCCACATTTTTAATGTGCTCATCCCCTGCAGTTTCCTTCCCCATTCTACGCTTCCTAAATCTTTCCTAATTGCATCGTAATTTCCCTTCCCCCCAGCTGTAACTCTTGCTCGGTGAAGTACACCTATCCCTTTCCATCACTAAAGTAAACCTGACAGAATTGTGATCGATGTCTCCAAAGTGCTCACCTACTTCCAAATCTAACACCTGGCCGGGCTCATTGCCCAGTACCAAATCTAAAGTGGCTTTGCCCCTTGTAGGCCCTGTCTACATACTGGGTCAGGAAGCCCTCCTGCACACACTGGACAAAAACTGACCCATCTATAGTACTCATACTATAGTGTTCCCAGTCAATATTTGGATAGTTGAAGTCCCCCATGATAACTCCCCTGCCCCTCTCACTCCTATCGAGAATCATCTTTGCTATCCCTTCCTCTACATCTCTGGGACTATCCGGAGGCCTATAGAAAACTCCCAGCATGGTGACTTCTCCTTTCCTGTTTCTAACCCTCAGTCCATACTACCTCAGTTAATGAGTCCCCAAACATCCTTTCTACAACTGTAAGGACACTTGATCAACAATGCCACACCTCCCCCTCTTTTGCCATCTTCTCATTTCTTACTCAAACATCAGAATCCTGGAACCTGCAACAGCCATTCCTGTCCCTGCTCTATCCATGTCTCCGTAATGGCCACAACATCGAAGTCCCAGGTACCAACTCACGCTGCCAGTTCACCCACTTTATTTCGGATGCTCCTCGCGTGGAAGTACAAACACTTCAAACCAGGTTCTCGCTTGCCAGTGTCAGAGACTTGATTTGGGAACTCGCTACTCTCATCCTCTTCTGTACCTCTCCTACAATTTTGGTTCCCACCCCCCCTGCTGTATTAGTTTAAATCCACTTTAATAGCTTTAGCGAAATCCCCCCGCCCCCCAGGATATTGGTACCCCTCTGGTTTAGATGAAGACCATCCTGTTTGTAGAGGTCCCACCTACCCCAGAGAGAGCTCCAATTATTCAAAAACCCGAAACCCTCCCTCCTGCACCATCCCTGTAGCCACGTGTTCACCTCCTTTCTCTCCCTATTCCTCACCTCACTAGCACGGGGCACAGGCAGCAAACCAGAGACAACAACTCTGTTCGTCCTAGCTCTAAGCTTCCATCCTCGCTCCCTGAATTTCGGCCTCAAGTCCTCATCTCTCTTCTGACCTATGTCATTGGTGCCAACGTGGACCACGACTTGGGGCTGCTCTCCCTCCCCCCGAAGGATCCCAAAAACATGATCAGACACATTCACTCTCTCACACACACTCACTCACATACTCACTCTCTCTCTCACACACTCACTCTCTCTCACACACTCACACTCTCTCACACTCACATACACACTCACTCTCTCTCACACACTCACATACACACTCTCTCTCACACACTCACATACACACTCTCTCACACACTCACATACACACTCTCTCTCACACACTCACATACACACTCTCTCTCACACACTCACATACACTCTCTCACACACACTCACTCTCTCTCACACACACTCACTCTCTCTCACACACTCACATACACACTCTCTCACACACACTCACTCACATACTCACTCTCTCTCTCACACACACACTCTCTCTCACACACTCACACTCTCTCACACTCACATACACACTCACTCTCTCTCACACACTCACATACACACTCTCTCTCACACACTCACATACACACTCTCTCACACACTCACATACACACTCTCTCTCACACACTCACATACACACTCTCTCACACACACTCACATACACTCTCTCACACACACTCACTCTCTCTCACACACACTCACTCTCTCTCACACACTCACACACACACTCTCTCACACACACTCACTCTCTCTCACACTCACATACACTCTCTCTCTCACACACTCACTCACATACACTCACTCACACTTATATACACACTCTCACACACTCACTCACATACACTCACACTCACTCACATACACTCACACTCGCTCAACACACACAGTCTCTCACACACATACACTCACTCACTCACATACACTCTCACACTTACACATACTCACTCTCACACACACTCTCTCTCACACACACACATACACTCACTCACACATACACTGACTCTCACACACTCACATAGACTCACTCACACACACTCACTCACACATACACTGACTCTCTCACACACTTACTCGCATACACTCACTCTCTTAAATACACTCATTCACATAGTCTCACTCACATACTCACTTGCGCTCTCACACACTCTCGCGCTCTCACACACTCTCGCTCTCTCACACACACTCTCGCTCTCTCACACACACTCTCGCTCTCTCACACACACTCTCGCTCTCACACACACACTCTCGCTCTCTCACACACACACTCTCTCACACACACTCACTCTCTCACACTCTCTCTCTCACACACACACTCTCTCTCACACACTCACACTCTCTCACACTCACATACACACTCACTCTCTCTCACACACTCACATACACACTCTCTCACACACTCACATACACACTCTCTCTCACACACTCACATACACACTCTCTCTCACACACTCACATACACTCTCTCACACACACTCACTCTCTCTCACACATACTCACTCTCTCTCACACACTCACATACACACTCTCTCACACACACTCACTCTCTCACACACTCACATACACTCTCTCACACACACTCACTCTCTCTCACACTCACATACACTCTCTCTCTCACACACTCACTCACATACACTCACTCACACTTATATACACACTCTCACACACTCACTCACATACACTCACACTCACTCACATACACTCACACTCGCTCAACACACACAGTCTCTCACACACATACACTCACTCACTCACATACACTCTCACACTTACACATACTCACTCTCACACACACTCTCTCTCACACACTCACATACACTCACTCACACATACACTGACTCTCACACACTCACATAGACTCACTCACACACACTCACTCACACATACACTGACTCTCTCACACACTTACTCGCATACACTCACTCTCTTAAATACACTCATTCACATAGTCTCACTCACATACTCACTTGCGCTCTCACACACTCTCGCTCTCTCACACACTCTCGCTCTCTCACACACTCTCGCTCTCTCACACACACTCTCGCTCTCTCACACACACTCTCTCTCTCACACACACACTCTCGCTCTCTCACACACACACTCTCACACACACTCACTCTCTCACACTCTCTCTCTCACACACACTCTTTCTCTCACACACACTCTCACTCACTCTCTCACACATACACTCTCTCTCACACACACTCTCACTCACTCTCTCACACACTCTCTCTCTCTCACACACTTCCTCACACACACTCTCACTCTCTCTCTCACACACTCTCTCTCTCACACACTCTCACTCTCTCTCACACACTCTCTCTCTCTCTCACACACTTCTGCAGTTTTTGTTTTGTAAAATCCATATTGGGTGATGTTTCTCATGGTCCCCATTGTTGCGATTCTCAGATTTAATACATCCAGTTTAACAATGAGATTTGGTTCCTCTGACTGACCCTCTCTTGGTTCGGAGACAAGATTCCCCTCTGAGCCCCACAGCATCCCGACTTGGAAATCTATCACCACTCCTTCATTGTCAAAACGCCGGAATTCCATCGCTAAGGGCACTGTCCCTCCCTCACATTGGGGGGGGGGGGGGCGGGGGGGGGGGGGGGCGGGGAGTGGAGTTGTAACTGTTGACCCTCCACCCTCGCACAGAGCAGTTCGGGACTGCCTGAGAGATGCTGAGCGCATACGTCTCCGTGAATTTAAATGATTCTCTTGTTCACGTTGACCCTGAAAAAAACCCCCCCTCATAATTAGATTCCTTACAGTGTGGAAACAGGCCTTTCGGCCCAACAAGTCCACACCACCCCGCCGAAGCGCAACCCACCCATACCCCTACATCTACCCCTTACCTAACACTACGGGCAATTTAGCATGGCCAATTCACCTAACCTGCACATCTTTGGACTGTGGGAGGAAACCCACGCAGACACGGGGAGAACGTGCAAACTCCACACAGTCAGTCGCCTGAGGTGGGAATTGAACCCAGGTCTCTGGCGCTGTGAGGCAGCAGTGCTTGCCACTGTGCCACCCAATTTTTTTTTATCCAATTATTTTATCCAATAATGTTCAATATCTGCATCCACTAATCTCTCCTGCCTATTCTCTCTGTGTCTGGGAACAGTCCCGCAGTCCATTGGCGACAAGTGACATTTTCAGAACCTGACAGTATCTTTACGAAACCTGTGGCTTTCACATTTGTGATTTTTCTTTTTTACTTCCCCCTGCCGTGCCTTGTATTCCTTTTCATCTCATGTAAAGATGTCCCTCCCCAGCACTCCCCGACAGTCTGGCCAAGGAAAGTTTAAAACAGGCCGGGAATGGGAGCCCCTTTCAGTCTGTCTCGAGAAACCCTTTCTTCAAACACTGACCCCTCCCCTTGCCCTCTGGGGAAAGAGAATTCCTGAGGTTTGTCAGCCTCAGAGCGGAGGAATTCCTCCACACCTTAGTCCTAACCAGGCTGCTCCCTCCTCCTGAGGACCTGGCCCTTGGTTAGACTGCAGGGTCTAGATTTGCGACCCACCTGGGCCCAGAGCTTGGTCTCCTAACGTGTCTGAACAGGGATGGGTTCGATAACCATTATTTATTACAGTTCCCCAGCTCATTCTGTCATGTCCACTAGGAATGTGCTCAGTTTCACTGGGCTCAGCATCGCCTCAAAACTTCAGGGAAGGTGCAGCCATCCCCTGTGGCTGGGTCATTGATAACCCATGCTGACAGGAGACAGGACTCCAAGTGTGTGTTGGGTCTGGGTGTGTTAGTGTTTGACTGTGTGTGCCTGTAAGTTAGTGTTTGAGTTTGTGTCTTGGGGTCTGTGTTAGAGCCTGAGTGTGCATGTGTAAGCTAGTGTGTGTGTGTTGGTGTGTATTAGTGTGTGTCTGTAAGCTAGTGTGTGTGTGTTGGTGCGTATTAGTGTGTGTCTGTAAGCTAGTGTGTGTCTGTGTATTAGTGTGTCTGTGTATTAGTGTGTCTGTAAGTTAGTGTGTGTCTGTAAGTTAGTGTGTCTGTGTATTAATGTGTGTCTGTGTATTAATCTGTGCCTGAGTTAGTGTGTCTGTGTATTAGTGTGTGTCTATATGTTAGTGTGTGATTGTAAGTTAGTGTGTGTCTGTAAGTTAGTGTGTGTGTCTGTAAGATATTGTGTGCCTGTGTATTAGTCTGTGTCTGTACGTTAGTGTGTGTCTGTGTATTAGTGTGTCTGTAAGTTAGTGTGTGTGTCTGTAAGTTATTGTGTGCCTGTGTATTAGTCTGTGTCTGCACGTTAGTGTGTGTCTGTGTACTAATCTGTGTCTGTACGTTAGTGAGTCTGTGTATTAGTATGTGTCTGTAAGTTAGTGTGTCTGTGTACTAATCTGTGTCTGTACATTAGTGTGTCTGTGTATTAGTATGTGTCTGTAAGTGAGTGTGTGTCTGTGTACTAGTGTGTGTCTGTAAGTTAGTGTGTCTGTGTATTAGCGTGTGTCTGTGTATTAGTGTGTGTCTGTGTATTAGTGTGTCTGTAAGTTAGTGTGTCTGTGTATTAGTGTGTGTCTGTAAGTTAGTGTGTCTGTAAGTTATTGTGTGTCTGTAAGTTATTGTGTGTCTGTGTATTAGTGTGTGTGTCTGTAAGTTAATGTGTATCTGTGTATATCTATGTCTATAAGTTAGAATGTGTTAGTGTCTGTAAGTTAGTGTGTCTGTGAATTAGTGTGTCTGTAAGTTAGTGTGTATCTGTATGTTATTGTGTGTCTGTTAGTGTGTGTCTGTAAGTTAGTCTGTGTGTTAACTCTGTCTGAGTATTAGTGTGTAAATTAGTGTGTATCTGTGTATTAGTGTAGATCTGTAAGTTAGTGTGCGTCTATAAATTAGAATGTGTTAGTGTGTATCTGTGAGTTATTGTGTGTCTGTGTGTTAGTCTTGTGTGTTAGTCTGTGTCTGTAAGTTAGTGTGTCTGTGTGTTAGTGTTTGTCTGTAAGTTAGTGTGTCTGTAAATTAGTGTTTGTGTATTATTGTGTGTCTGTAAATTAGCGTGAGTGTTAATGTGTGTCTGTACATTAGTGTCTGTGTGTTAGTGTGTCTGTGTGTGCGTTCACGTCCGTGTTAATGTGTGCATGTGTCTCTGTCTGTAACTGTATGTGTGTATCTCTCTCTCTCTCTCACTTACGCCCACACATGTAACTTTGCTGTGCGGTTGGTGCCAGTCAGTGCCAAGGGGCAGGACCCCCGCATAGTGACCTGCCCCATTTAGACACAGACCAATTGAGAGCTGGGGCCAGGACGTGGTCATCGGGCAGCTTCGGGTCACAGACAGCAGCTGGAAAAGGCAGGGGCCATGAATCATTGCAGATTGAAATCTGTCTGAGTGAGACCTTTTACAGATGAGTGTCAGAGTAAAATACCGGGTCAAACAAACAGGCCAGTGCAGACCAAGGCGATCGATCTCTCTCTCTCTCTCTGTTCAGGCGCAGTCGAGCTCCACAGGCCAAACCTCTCACCAGTTTCAAGACTCTACAAAGCTCACTCTGGGCTAGCCACATGTAGACGGGGGAGCGGCCTGGTTCCTAACAAACAGGCAGCGGCCTCTGGGACTGACTGCGGTGAGAGTATGAGAGACAGACAGCGATGGATGAGTAGGTGAGAAGACTTTTTCCCCCATGGTCGGTGTGTTTAATTGAGTACCTGCTCCCTTCCTGTCCCATCTCATCTCATCTCACCTCACAGGGGAACAATCACATCGTTCCCATTCCTGTTACACACCCTTCCTCCTGTGAATCGCCTTCACCTGTTACCCGTTCCGAATGGATACTTCCCATTCTCTTCATAGTCCCACACCCCTCCCGATCACTTCCTCCAGCCCCCTACACCCCCTCCCTATCTCTGTCACCCCCTCCAGCCCCTACACCCCCTCCCTATCTCTGTCACCCCCTCCAGCCCCTACACCCCCTCCCTATCTGTCACCTCCTCCAGCCCCTACACCCCCTCCCTATCTCTGACACCTCCTCCAGCCCCTACACCCCTTCCCTATCTCTGTCACCCCCTCCAGCCCCTACACCCCCTCCCTATCTGTCACCTCCTCCAGCCCCTACACCCCCTCCCTATCTCTGTCACCTCCTCCAGCCCCCTACACCCCTCCCTATTTCTGTCACCTCCTCCAGCCCCTACACCCCTCCCTATCTCTGTCACCCCCTCCAGCCCCCTACACCCCCTCCCTATCTCTGTCACCCCCTCCAGCCCCTGCATTCCCTCCCTATCTCTGTCACCTCCTCCAGCCCCTACACCCCCTCCCTATCTCCGTCCCCCCTCCCTATCCCTGTCCCTGTCCCCCCCATCTCTGTACCCCCCTCCCTATCCCTGTTCCCCCCATCCCTGTTCCCCCCCTATTCCTGTCCCTCCCTCCCTGTCTCTCCCCCTCCCTATTCCTGTCTCCCCCTCCCTATTCCTGTCTCCCCCTCCCTATTCCTGTCTCCCCCCTCCCTATCCCTGTTCCACCCCTCCCTATTCCTGTCTCCCCCCCCATCCCTATCCCTGTCACCCCCTCCCTATTCCTGTCTCCCCCCCTCCCTATTCCTGTCTCCCCCCCTCCCTATTCCTGTCTCCCCCCCTCCCTATCCCTGTCTCCCCCCACTCCCTATCCCTGTCACCACCTCCCTCCCTATCCCTGTCCCCCCTCCCTATCCCTGTCCCCCCCCTCCCTATCCCTGTCACCCCCTCCCTCCCTATTCCTGTCCCCCCCTCCCTAGCCCTGTCTCCCCCCCTCCCTATCCCTGTCTCCCCCCCTCCCTAGCCCTGTCCCCCCCATCCCTAGCCCTGTCACCCCCTCCCTCCCTATTCCTGTCCCCCCCTCCCTAGCCCTGTCTCCCCCCCTCCCTATCCCTGTCCCCCCCATCCCTAGCCCTGTCACCCCCTCCCTCCCTATCCCTGTCCCCCCACCCTATTCCTGTCCCCCCCCTCCCTAGCCCTGTCTCCCCCCCTCCCTAGCCCTGTCTCCCCCCCTCCCTATCCCTGTCTCCCACCCTCCCTATCCCTGTCACCCCCCCTCCCTATCCCTGTCACCCCCCCCTCCCTATCCCTGTCACCCCCTCCCTATACCTGTCACCCCCTCCCTATACCTGTCTCCCCCCTCCCTATTCCTGTCTACCCCCCCCTAGCCCTGTCTCCCCCCCTCCCTATCCCTGTTCCACCCCTCCCTATCCCTGTCTCCCCTCCCTATCCCTGTCACCCCCTCCCTATTCCTGTCTCCCCCCCCTCCCTATCCCTGTCACCCCCTCCCTATTCCTGTCTCCCCCCCTCCCTAGCCCTGTCACCACCTCCCTCCCTATCCCTGTCCCCCCTCCCTATTCCTGTCCCCCCCTCCCTAGCCCTGTCACCCCCTCCCTATCCCTGTCACCCCCTCCCTATACCTGTCCCCCCCTCTCTATTCCTGTCCCCCCCCCCTCCCTATCCCTGTCCCCCCTCCCTATCCCTGTCCCCCCTCCCTATTCCTGTCCCCCCCCCTCCCTATTCCTGTCTCCCCCCCATACCTGTCTCCCCCTCCCTATACCTGTCCCCCCTCTCTATTCCCGTCTCCCCCCCTCCCTGTCCGTCTCCCCCCCTCACTATCCCTGTCCCCCCCCATCCATGTCCCCCCCCCCCTATACCTGTCCCCCCCTCCCTATTCCTGTCTCCCCCCCCTCCCTATTCCTGTCTCCCCCCCCTCCCTATTC
Organism: Chiloscyllium punctatum; assembly: GCF_047496795.1. Taxonomy (NCBI): domain Eukaryota; kingdom Metazoa; phylum Chordata; class Chondrichthyes; order Orectolobiformes; family Hemiscylliidae; genus Chiloscyllium; species Chiloscyllium punctatum. The sequence goes on from NC_092766.1 coordinate 5,705,873, forward strand.
CTGTCACCCCCCTATCCCTGTCTCCCCCCCCATCCCTGTCACCCCCCTCCCTATCCCTGTCCCCCCCCTCCCTATACCTGTCCCCCCCTCTCTATTCCTGTCTCCCCCCCTCCCTATTCCTGTCTCCCCCCCTCCCTATTCCTGTCTCCCCCCCTCCCTATTCCTGTCTCCTCCCCTCCCTATCCATGTCCCCCCCCTCCCTATCCCTGTCCCCCCCCCTCTATTCCTGTCTCCCCCCCATCCCTGTTTCCCCCTCCCTATACCTGTCACCCCCTCCCTATACCTGCCCCCCCCTCTCTATTCCTGTCTCCCCCTCTCCCTATTCCTGTCTCCCCCTCCGTATCCCTGGGATTGTTTTGAGGATGCTTTACTTTCAGCTTAAAAAATAAAGGGAGGACAGGATTACTTTCAGTTTAAAAGATTAATGTTTACTTTCAGTTAAAGAGTAGAGGTAGCTTTACTCTGTATCTAACCCCGTGCTGTCCCTGTCCCTGGGAGTGTTTGATGGGGGGACAGTGTAGAGGTAGCTTTACTCTGTATCTAACCCCGTGCTGTCCCTGTCCCTGGGAGTGTTTGATGGGGGAACAGTGTAGAGAGAGCTTTACTCTGTATCTAACCCCGTGCTGTCCCTGTCCCTGGGAGTGTTTGATGGGGGACAGTGTAGAGGGAGCTTTACTCTGTATCTAACCCTGTGTTGTCCCTGTCCTGGGAGTGTCTGATGGGGGGACAGTGTAGAGGGAGCTTTACTCTGTATCTAACCCCGTGCTGTCCCTGGGAGTGTGTGATGGGGGGGACAGTGTAGAGTGAGCTTTACTCTATATCTAACCCCGTGCTGTCCCTGTCCCTGGGAGTATTTGATTGGGGGACAGTGTAGGGGGAGCTTTACTCTGTATCTAACTCTGTGCTGTCCCTGTCCCTGGGAGTGTTTGATGGGGGGACAGTGTAGAGGGAACTTTAATCTGTATCTAACCTCATACTGTCCCTGGGAGTGTTTGATGGGGGGGACAGTGTAGAAGGAGTTTTACTCTGTATCTAACCCCATGCTGTCCCTGTCCCTGGGAGTGTTTGATGGGGGGGACAGTGTAGAAGGAGTTTTACTCTATATCTAACCCTGTGTTGTCCCTGTCCTGGGAGTGTTTGATGGGGGGACAGTGTAGAGGGAGTTTTACTCTGTATCTAACCCCATGCTGTCCCTGTCCCTGGGAGTGTTTGATGGGGGGGACAGTGTAGAAGGAGTTTTACTCTATATCTAACCCTGTGTTGTCCCTGTCCTGGGAGTGTTTGATGGGGGGACAGTGTAGAGGGAGTTTTACTCTGTATCTAACCCCATGCTGTCCCTGTCCCTGGGAGTGTTTGATGGGGGGACAGTGTAGAGGGAGTTTTACTCTGTATCTAACCCCATGCTGTCCCTGTCCCTGGGAGTGTTTGATGGGGGGACAGTGTAGAGGGAGCTTTACTCTATATCTAACCCTGTGCTGTCCCTGTCCTAGGAGTGTTTGATGGGGGGCAGTGTAGAGGGAGCTTTACTCTATATCTAACCCCATGCTGTCCCTGTCACCCAAGGACGGTGGAGATCCTTCTGGCTGTTTTTTTCTGACAGAGTTGGACACATCCTTTGGATCTAACACGGGATTGGGGGGGGGAGGAGGTGGTGGAAGTCTTTGGTGGATTTATAGCTGGATCAGGACATTGGCATCACTCCCAAGCAGGCTTCAGGCCTGGCTCCCGGGTCTCAGGCCTACCTTCACCTCTACCTCTGCTCTTGTCGCACGAGTGTGGGCAGTGCACCTTATGAGCAACGGTGTGTGAGTTTGAAGGCCCCTTTTCAGTCAGGCCTGGCACTCGGCAAGTTTATTTTGCTGCGATTCATTTAGATTTGGCAACGGAGATCCAGGCCCAACCAAAGTGGGCCTCCGTTCACGGAGGGAAACATGGGGAGAGGCACACTGAATTTGGCAGAAATTGGAGACATATTCTGAATCAATAAACAATGGGGAGAAATGATCCTCAAATGTGGGAACAGAAAGTCTGTTCCGAGTCTGTTATTCTCGACCAGAGCGTGTTGTTTATTTTTAGATTCAGAATCTTAGGCGACAGTACTGCCAATGTCGATGACTGGCGCATTTTCCGTTGACCCCCCAGAGGCCAGGGAAATTACTGGACTTTGAATCCCCACCCCGTCCCACGTAACCCCCTTCTCATTTGGACACTTGCTGTAGTAAAGGCCTAGGGCAGTCAGGGGTAAACCTTACACATGAGACAAAGACTTGCATTGCTGTAGTACCCTTTGCATCTGGCTGCCCCAGAGTCTGGTACACGCACCAGGTGAGGAAGCCCAGTGGGGATCACACCTGCCATCTTGTGCACAACAAGATCCCACAGTCAGCGACATGGCTAGAGGCCCCACTTCATGCTGTTTCTTCCTTTCCCTGATGTTTGTCGATGACACTGAGCACAACAGATAATTTGATTGGAGATAGTCAACATGGTTTCGTCAAGGGCAGGTCGTGTCTCACAAACCCCATTGAGTTTTTTTGAGAAGGTGACCAACCATGTCGATGAGGGTAGGGCAGTTGACGTGGTGTACATGGACTTCAGTAAAGTCTTTAATAAGGTTCCACATGGTAGGCTGTTGGAGAAAATGCAGAGGCATGGGATTGAGGGGGATTTAGCAGTTTGGATTAGAAACAGGCTTTCTGAAAGAAGGCAGCGAGTGGTGGTTGATGGAAAATATTCACCCTAGAGTCCGGTTACTAGTGGTGTGTCACAAGGACCTGTTTTGGGACCACTGCTGTTTGTCATTTTTATAAATGACTTCGACTCAGGTACGGCTGGATGGGTTTGCAGACAACACTAAAGTCGGTGGAGTAGTGGACAGTGTGGGAGAATGTTACAGGTTGCAGGGGGACTTGGATAAACTGTAGAATTGGGCTGAGAGGTGGCAAATGGAGTTCAATGCAGCTAAATGTGAGGTGATGCACTTTGGGAAGAATAACAGGAAGGCAGAGTCCTGGGTCAATGGAAAGATTCTTGGTCGCGTGGATGTGCAGAGGGATCTTGGTGTCCATGTACATAGATCCCTGAAAGTTGTCCCCCAGGTGGATAGTGCTGTTAAGAAGGCACACGGTGTGTTAGATTTCATTCAGAGAGGGATTGAGTTCCAGAGCTGCAATATCATGCTGCAACTATAGAAAACACTGGTGCGGACACACTTGGAATATCGTGTACAGTTCTGGTCCCCATATTTCGGGAATGATGTGAAAGCATTGGAAAAGGTGCAGAGGAGATTTACCAGGATGTTGCCTGGTCTGGAGGGAAGGTCTTACGAGGAAAGGCTGAGAGACTTGTGTCTGTTCTCATTGGCAAGAAGGTGGCTAAGGGGGGATTTGATAGAGACATACAAGATGATCAGAAGGGTTAGAGAGGGGAGACAGTGAGAGTCTTTTTCCTAGGATGATGATATCAGCGTGTACGAGGGGGCATAGCTACAAATTGAGGGGTGATTGATTTAAGACAGATGTCAGAGGCAGGTTCTTTACTCAGAGAGTGTGGAATACCCTACCTGCTAATGTAGGTAACCCAGCCACATTAGGGAGATTTAAACAATCCTTAGATAAGCAGATGGATGATTTTGGGATAGTGTAGGGGGATGAGCTGAGAATAGTTCACAGGTTGGTGTAACATCGAGGGCCGAAGGGCCTGTTTTGCGCTGGATTGTTCTATGTTCTATACCCACTCCCTCAGCATGGACTCTTCAACATTACCCACTCCCTCAAGCTGACCGTCCAACAATACCCACTCACTCAGCACTGATTCTATGACTGGGTCCACTCCCTCAATGCTGACCCTCCCAATTGTGTCCACTCCCTCGACGCTGACCCTCCAACAGTGTCCACTCTGTCAGCACTGACCCTCTGACAGTGCCAACTCCCTCAGCACTGACCCTCCGACAGTGTCCACTCCCTCGACGCTGACCCTCCGACAGTGTCCACTCCCTCGACGCTGACCCTCTGACAGTGCCCGCTCCCTCAGCACTGACCCTACGACAGTGCCCACTCTCTGTGCTGACCCTCCGACAGTACCCACTCCCTCAGCACTGACTCTCCGACAGTGCCCGCTCCGTCAGCACTGACCCTCCGACAGTGCCCGCTCCGTCAGCACTGACCCTCCGACAGTGCCCGCTCCGTCAGCACTGACCCTCCGACAGTGCCCGCTCCGTCAGCACTGACCCTCCGACAGTGCCCGCTCCGTCAGCACTGACCCTCCGACAGTGCCCGCTCCGTCAGCACTGACCCTCCGACAGTGCCCGCTCCGTCAGCACTGACCCTCCGACAGTGCCCGCTCCGTCAGCACTGACCCTCCGACAGTGCCCGCTCCGTCAGCACTGACCCTCCGACAGTGCCCGCTCCGTCAGCACTGACCCTCCGACAGTGCCCGCTCCGTCAGCACTGACCCTCCGACAGTGCCCGCTCCGTCAGCACTGACCCTCCGACAGTGCCCGCTCCCTCAGCACTGACCCTCCGACAGTGCCCGCTCCCTCAGCACTGACCCTCCGACAGTGCCCGCTCCCTCAGCACTGACCCTCCGACAGTGCCCGCTCCCTCAGCACTGACCCTCTGACAGTGCCAACTCCCTCAGCACTGACCCTCTGACAGTGCCCACTCCTTCAGCACTGACCCTCCGACAGTGCCCACTCCCTCAGCACTGACCCTCCGACAGTGCCACTCCCTCAGCACTGACCCTCCGACAGTGCCCTTTCCCTCAGCACTGACCCTCCGACAGTGCCCACTCCCTCAGCACTGACCCTCCGACAGTGCCACTCCCTCAGCACTGACCCTCCGACAGTGCCCACTCCCTCAGCACTGACCCTCCGACAGTGCCCACTCCCTCAGCACTGACCCTCCGACAGTGCCCACTCCCTCAGCACTGACCCTCCGACAGTGCCCACTCCCTCAGCACTGACCCTCCGACAGTGCCCACTCCCTCAGCACTGACCCTCCGACAGTGCCCACTCCCTCAGCACTGACCCTCTGACAGTGCCCACTCCCTCAGCACTGACCCTCTGACAGTGCCCACTCCCTCAGCACTGACCCTCTGACAGTGCCCACTCCCTCAGCACTGACCCTCCGACAGTGCCCACTCCCTCAGCACTGACCCTCCGACAGTGCCCACTCCCTCAGCACTGACCTTCTGACAGTGCCCACTCCCTCAGCACTGACCGTCTGACAGTGCCCACTCCCTCAGCACTGACCCTCCGACAGTGCCCACTCCCTCAGCACTGACCCTCCAAAAGTGCCCACTCCCTCAGCATCTCTCTATGCCCTTGCCTTCCCCAGCCAAACGTCCGCCACGTTAATCAAACAATTCACTGTTTGATGTCACTGAGCTGCACTTAAGGTAGAGTTGATGAAAGGCATGTTATTCTCTGGCAGTCTGGCAGCGAACTGGATCATTGAGCTGGGAGATTAATGTTTCTTTTGTCATGTTATTAGAAAGTTTAGAGTCTAAGTTACAATTGATGAGGAGCCTAGACAAAAAGGTTCCCCTGCAAAGTATCTTGTCAGCCTTTGGGTTGTGTTAGCAACACCCTGCTCTTTAAAGTCCATCTTCCCAGGCTACGTCATCTTTCAGAGCTAATCTCTGCAACCATCTCCCGCCCCTCAATGCGTGGCAATCTCTCCCTCCCTCTCTCAATCACTTTCTCCATATCTCTCTTCTCTTTCATTTAATGTTTCGCTCGCTTTCTCTCACTCACTCTATCTCTCACGTTCACTCCCTCCCTCTTTTCCTCACTGGCTTTCTCTCTCTCTTGTTCACTTTCTCTCTCTCTCTCTCTCTCTCTCTCATTTGCTCTTTCACTCGCTTTCTCGCTCTCCCATCTCCAACTGCCCGCTGAACTGGGTATCCGGCGTGGGCCATTTCAAGGGCAGTTAAAAGCCGACCTCACTTCTGTGTGGTGTCTGGAGTCACGTGTAGACATGGGGGTCTCTAGCCTGTTCCCATGAATGGTGCAACCCTGACAATGCCAAACTGTCAGAAAGGAAGTTCTGTCTGGTTTCAGTTGAGTTCACTAATGCCCTTTAGAGAGGGGATTCTCCCCAGTGCGGGCCTACACGTGACTCCAGACCCAATCCTTGCTGCCTCTCTGAAATGGCTACCTGAACCAGCCACAGTGAAGCTATTCAAGACATTGGGTCCCTGCTACCCAAGCGGCTCGGTGGCTAGCACTGCTGCCTCACAACGCCAGAGACCTGGGTTCAATTCCTGCCTCAGGCAACTCTCTGTGTGGAGTTTGCATGTTCTCCCCGTGTCTGTGTGGGTTTGCTCTCTGGTTTCCTCCCACAGTCCAAAAATGTGCAGGTTAGGGTGAATTGGCCATGCTAAATTGCCCGTAGTGTTAGGTGAAAGGGGAATGGGTCTGAGTGGGTTGCTCTTCAGAGGGTCAGTGTGGACTTGTTGGGCCGAAGGGCCTGTTTCCACACTGTTTAGGGAATCTAATCTTAAAAAAAACATACTTGCCTTTTCTCTGTTTGAGGCACAACTCGGGATGGCCAACATTTGTACACAGCTTTTCCAGTCAGCACACCTCCAACATATGACAATGCTGAGGGAGTGGGCACTGTTGGTGGATCAGTGCTGGGAGTGTCCACAATGCCCTTAAAGGGGGGGGGGCGAAATTCCTGGATTTTTGACCCAATGATACTGAGGGAACAGCAAACACATTTCCAGGTCAGGGCTCGGAGGGGATGTTCCCATGTATCTGCTGTCCTTGTCCTTCTAGATGGAGGTGATCATAGGTTTGGAAGGTGCTGTCTGAGGAGCTCTGTTTGCTGTGTGTGTCTTGAGGTGATGAGGAATTGTATACAGAGGCTCAGTTATTGTTGTGACAAACACCTGCATTGACATGGCTTCCTAATTCCTTTCAAGGCTTTCCTGGACGTCTGTGTTTGTTGCATTCCACCTTTTGACCACCGTTCAATGCTCGTACACACACAGGAAGGTGAGTCACTATCGCTGGGTCTCATTGCTGTCCCTCACTGAAAGACCCCCCCCGGTCCCCACCCTTGCCCAAAACTCAGGCCAAAAACAGTGAATGCTGCACCGAAATCAGGGAGGGTGGGCTTGAGGCAATTGTAATGAGACTCAGAGAGAGGGTGAGAGAGGGAGAGTCAATGTGAAAGAGAGTGAGAGTGATGGAGATAGGGAGAGACAGAGGGGGTGTAGGGGCTGGAGGGGTGATGGAGGTAAGGAGGGGGTGTAGGGGCTGGAGGGGGTGACAGAGATAGGGAGGGGGTGTAGGGGGCTGGAGGGGTGACAGAGATAGGGAGGGGGTGTAGGGGCTGGAGGGGGTGACAGAGATAGGGAGGGGGTGTAGGGGGCTGGAGGGGTGACAGAGATAGGGAGGGGGTGTAGGGGGCTGGAGGGGGTGACAGAGATAGGGAGGGGGTGTAGGGGGCTGGAGGGGGTGACAGAGATAGGGAGGGGGTGTAGGGGGCTGGAGGGGGTGACAGAGATAGGGAGGGGGTGTAGGGGGCTGGAGGGGGTGACAGAGATAGGGAGGGGGTGTAGGGGGCTGGAGGGGGTGACAGAGATAGGGAGGGGGTGTAGGGGCTGGAGGAGGTGACAGAGATAGGGAGGGGGTGTAGGGGCTGGAGGGGGTGACAGAGATAGGGAGGGGGTGTAGGGGGCTGGAGGGGGTGACAGAGATAGGGAGGGGGTGTAGGGGGCTGGAGGGGGTGACAGAGATAGGAAGGGGGTGTAGGAGCTGGAGGGGGTGACAGAGATAGGGAGGGGGTGTAGGGGCTGGAGGAGGTGACAGAGATAGGGAGGGGGTGTAGGGGGCTGGAGGGGGTGACAGAGATAGGGAGGGGGTGTAGGGGCAGGAGGAGGTGATGGAGGTAGGGAGGGGGTTGTAGGGGCTGGAGGAGGTGATGGAGGTAGGGAGGGGGTGTAGGGGCTGGAAGGGGTGACAGAGATAGGGAGGGGGTGTAGGGGGTGGAGGAGGTGACAGAGATAGGGAGGGGGTGTAGGAGCTGGAGGGCGTGACAGAGATAGGGAGGGGGTGTAGGGGGCTGGAGGGGGTGACAGAGATAGGGAGGGGGTGTAGGGGGCTGGAGGGGGTGACAGAGATAGGGAGGGGGTGTAGGGGCTGGAGGAGGTGACAGAGATAGGGAGGGGGTGTAGGAGCTGGAGGGCGTGACAGAGATAGGGAGGGGGTGTAGGGGGCTGGAGGGGGTGACAGAGATAGGGAGGGGGTGTAGGGGGCTGGAGGGGGTGACAGAGATAGGGAGGGGGTGTAGGGGCAGGAGGAGGTGATGGAGGTAGGGAGGGGGTTGTAGGGGCTGGAGGAGGTGATGGAGGTAGGGAGAGGGTGTAGGGGCTGGAGGAGGTGACAGAGATAGGGAGGGGGTGTAGGAGCTGGAGGGCGTGTCAGAGATAGGGAGGGGGTGTAGGGGGCTGGAGGGGGTGACAGAGATAGGGAGGGGGTGTAGGGGGCTGGAGGGGGTGACAGAGATAGGGAGGGGGTGTAGGGGCTGGAGGGGGTGACAGAGATAGGGAGGGGGTGTAGGGGTTGGAGGGGGTGACGGAGATAGGGAGGGTGTGTAGGGGCTGGAGGGGGTGACAGAGATAGGGAGGGGGTGTAGGGGTTGGAGGGGGTGACAGAGATAGGGAGGGGGTGTAGGGGTTGGAGGGGGTGACGGAGATAGGGAGGGTGTGTAGGGGCTGGAGGGGGTGACAGAGATAGGGAGGGGGTGTAGGGGTTGGAGGGGGTGATGGAGATAGGGAGGGGGTGTAGGGGGCTGGAGGAGGTGACGGAGATGGGGAGGGATTTTCTTTTCAATTCACTCACAGGATGAGGGTGTCACAGGCAGGCCGCATCTATTGCCCATTCCTAACTGCTCAGAGGGCATTTCGGAGTCAACCACAGTGCTGTGGGTCTGGAGTCAGGTAAGGATGACAGTTTTCTTTCCAAAATGACATCAGTGAAACTAAGTGGATTTTTTTTTCTCTGATAATTGACAATGGATTAGACTTTTAATTGCAATTTTTAAATATCAAATTCAAATTCCACCATCTGCCATGGCAGGATTTGAACTTGGGTCCCCAGAACATCAGGTCAGGCGGCATCCAAGGAGCAGGAGAATTGACATTTCAGGAATATTCGTCGATTCTCCTGCTCCTTGGACGCTACCTGACCTGCTGCGCTTTTCCAGCACCACATTTTTCAGCTCTGGCCTCCAGCATCTGCCGTCCTCACTTTCCCCAGAACATCGTCTGGGTCTCCAGACGAACAGTTCAGCCCAATTCCGGGAGGCAGTTGTGTCTCCATAGTGGTGTAAGGGGTAATTTGGCACTTCAAACCCTCTCGCTTTTTAATTTATTATTTGACTGGGAAAGGAGGAATGTTGAATGAAATCTGAGTGTCCTCATGCAATGAAAGCATGCAAGAGCGCAAAGCAGTAAAGATAGGCAATCCATATGTTTACCCTCATAGTAAAAGCATTACAGCAGCAGGAATGTCTTGCTGCAGTTGGACAGGGCTCTGCTAGAGTCCACACCTGGAATGTTGTGTGCCCCGTTGTTTGCTGTGTCTGAAGGAGGATGTCCTGGCGATGGAAGAGTGCAGCGAGGTTCCCCAGACCGATCCTTGAGATGGCAGGACTGATGTAATGTGGAGAGACCGGACGGTTTGGGACTGCTGGAGCTTAGAATAACGAGGGGGGGGGGGGACAATCTCAGCAACCAATTCCAACAGGACTGTACAGAAGGATGGTCCTGATGGCCAGGGAGGGGCTAGAACCCAGGAGGTCACAGTCGAAAGGAGACGGGGTCAGACAGAGATGGGAAGAAAGGTCCTCACCCGGAGCGTGGGGAGTCTGTCACGCAAAGCATCAGGGGGCGGAACGCCGACAGCTTTCAAGGACGAGTAATAGATTTTCCTGACGCTTCCGAAAGGGCAGCACGGTAACGCAGGTTAGCAATGACGCGTCACTGTCAGGGAGCTGGGTACGATTCCGATTCGAGTCTTCGGTCTGTGTGGAGTTTGCATGTTCTCCCCCATGTCTCTGTGGGTTTCCTCGCACGGTCCAAAAGATGTGCAGGTCAGGGTGGGTCGGCCGTGGGAAATTGTCCCATAGTGCCCAGGGATGTGCAGGTCAGGGTGGGTCGGCCGTGGGAAATTGTCCCATAGTGCCCAGGGATGTGTAGGTTAGGGTGGATTGGCCGTGGGAAATTGTCCCATAGTGCCCAGGGATGTACAGGTTAGGGTGGATTGGCCGTGGGAAATTGTCCCATAGTGCCCAGGGATGTGCAGGTTAGGGTGGGTTGGCCGTGGGAAATTGTCCCATAGTGCCCAGGGATGTGCAGGTTAGGGTGGATTGGCCATGGGGACAGTGTCCCATAGTGCCCAGGGATGTGCAGGTTAGGGTGGGTTGGCCATGGGAAATTGTCCCATAGTGCCCAGGGATGTGCAGGTTAGGATGGATTGGCCGTGGGAAATTGTCCCATAGTGCCCAGGGATGTGCAGGTTAGGGTGGATTGGCCATGGGAAATGCAGGACCACAGGGATAGGCTATGAGTGGGCTGGTGTGGTCTGAATGGCCTGCTCCCACACTGTGAGTATCCAACGACCAAAAGGATGTTATAGCACGGCGCAACGGGCTGAATGGCCTCACCCAGCTCCTGTTTTCCGTCGTTTTGCTGATAGCTCTCTCTCTCTCTCTCTGTGTCTGATGGCAGGTCCCTCAGCGGAAATCGAGGCAGGCGGCGGCCGAGGAGGCGTTCGCCGGGGTCTGGAGCTCCTGGGGCCCGTGGTCTTCGTGTTCCAGTTCGTGCGGCTCCGGGATCTCACAGCAGAGCCGCCGCTGCCTCCCGCGGGAGGCCGGGGCCCGCGGCTGGGCGCCCAGCCGGCCCGAGGAGGCGGGGGAGCGGTGGGAGGCCTACCCCGGGCGGGCGGTGTCGGCGCTGAGGCGGGCCTACCCGCTGCACGTGGACCTCGAGGCCCAACCGTCAACCGCCAACCGCCACGCGCTGCCCCTCTACGGGGACGCCCGCGCCACCGCCGCCAGCCAACCAGGACCCGGCCTCTATGCGCCCGCCAATAGCGAGCCGCCTTCGCTCCCCCTCTACCGGCGGCCGGCCAATCGCGGCTCGGTGCCTCTTTACCGCCAAGAGCGGCCGCCCAATCACGGCAGGGCGGGGCGGGGCCCGGCCGGAGGGGCCCGGGGTTCAACTGGCTGGGAGTCCGGCTCGGCCGCGAGCCCCGAGCGGGCGCCCAATCAGAGCGCGGCGCCGCAGCCCCGGCAACGGAGCGTGCCGAGCTGGAGGGTCACCGCGGGAAACAGGAGGTCCCTCAACCGACAGGAGGTGCACCTGACCAACAGGTAGGTACCGCCCCCAACCCCACCCCCACCAACCGGCCCCGCCCCCGCCCAACCCCCGCCCCCGGCCCCGCCCCAGCCCCAACCCCCGGCCCCGCCCCCACCAACCGGCCCCGCCCCCGCCCCAACCCCCAACCCCACCCCCGGCCCCGCCCCCACCAAACGCCAAAACACACTCCCCCCACCCACACCATATACACACACACTCCCCCCCCACACCATATACACACACACTCCCCCCACACACACTCCCCCACACACCATATACACACACACTCCCCCCACACACACACCATATACACACACACTCCCCCCCCCACACCATATACACACACACTCCCCCCACCCCACACCATATACACACACACTCCCCCCACCCCACACCATATACACACACACTCCCCCCACCCCACACCATATACACACACACTCCCCCCACACACACACCATATACACACACACTCCCCCCCCCACACCATATACACACACACTCCCCCCACCCCACACCATATACACACACACTCCCCCCACCCCACACCATATACACACACACTCCCCCCACCCCACACCATATACACACACACTCCCCCCACCTACACCATATACACACACACTCCCCCCACCCCACACCATATACACACACACTCCCCCCACCCCACACCATATACACACACACTCCCCCCACCTACACCATATACACACACACTCCCCCCCCACACCATGTACACACACACTCCCCCCACCCACACCATATACACACACACTCCCCCCCCCACACCATATACACACACACTCCCCCCACCTACACCATATACACACACACTCCCCCCACCGACACCATATACACACACACTCCCCCCACCCACACCATATACACACACACTCCCCCCACCTACACCATATACACACACACTCCCCCCACCTACACCATATACACACACACTCCCCCCCCCACACCATATACACACACACTCCCCCCACACACACCATATACACACACACTCCCCCCCCACACCATATACACACACACTCCCCCCACACACACCATATACACACACACTCCCCCCCAACACCATATACACACACACTCCCCCCCCACACCATTACACACACACTCCCCCCCCACACCATATACACACACACTCCCCCCACCCACACCATATACACACACACTCCCCCCCCACACCATATACACACACACTCCCCCACCCACACCATATACACACACACTCCCCCCCCCACACCAATACACACACACTCCCCCCACACACCATATACACACACACTCCCCCCACACACCATATACACACACACTCCCCCCACACACACCATATACACACACACTCCCCCCACACACACACCATATACACACACACTCCCCCCACACACACCATATACACACACCATATACACACACACTCCCCCCCACACCATATACACACACACTCCCCCCACACACACCATATACACACACACTCCCCACCCCACACCATATACACACACACTCCCCCCACCCCACACCATATACACACACACTCCCCCACACACACCAATACACACACACTCCCCCCCTCACACCATATACACACACACTCCCCCCACCACACCATATACACACACACTCCCCCCACCCCACACCATATACACACACACTCCCCACCCCACAGCATATACACACACACTCCCCCACACACACCATATACACACACACTCCCCCCACCCCACACCATATACACACACACTCCCCCACACACACCATATACACACACACTCCCCACCCCACACCATATACACACACACTCCCCCCACCCCACACCATATACACACACACTCCCCCACACACACCATATACACACACACTCCCCACCCCACACCATATACACACACACTCCCCCCACCCCACACCATATACACACACACTCCCCCACACACACCATATACACACACACTCCCCCCACACACACCATATACACACACACTCCCCCCCCCCACACCATATACACACACACTCCCCCCTCACACCATATACACACACACTCCCCCCACCACACCATATACACACACACTCCCCCCACCCCACACCATATACACACACACTCCCCACCCCACAGCATATACACACACACTCCCCCACACACACCATATACACACACACTCCCCCCACCCCACACCATATACACACACACTCCCCCACACACACCATATACACACACACTCCCCACCCCACACCATATACACACACACTCCCCCCACCCCACACCATATACACACACACTCCCCCCACCACACCATATACACACACACACTCCCCCCACCCACACCATATACACACACACTCCCCCCACACACACCATATACACACACACTCCCCACCCCACACCATATACACACACACTCCCCCCACCCCACACCATATACACACACACTCCCCCACACACACCATATACACACACACTCCCCCCACACACACCATATACACACACACTCCCCCCACCACACCATATACACACACACACTCCCCCCACCCACACCATATACACACACACTCCCCCCACACACACCATATACACACACACTCCCCACCCCACACCATATACACACACACTCCCCCCACCCCACACCATATACACACACACTCCCCCACACACACCATATACACACACACTCCCCCCACACACACCATATACACACACACTCCCCCCCCCCACACCATATACACACACACTCCCCCCCCCACACCATATACACACACACTCCCCCCACCCCACACCATATACACACACACTCCCCCCCCCCACACCATATACACACACACTCCCCCCACCCCACACCATATACACACACACTCCCCCCACCCCACACCATATACACACACACTCCCCCCACCCCACACCATATACACACACACACTCCCCCCACACACACCATATACACACACACTCCCCCCACCCCACACCATATACACACACACTCCCCCACACACACACCATATACACACACACTCCCCCCCCCACACCATATACACACACACTCCCCCCCCCACACCATATACACACACACTCCCCCCCCCACACCATATACACACACACTCCCCCCACACACACCATATACACACACACTCCCCCCCCCACAGCATATACACACACACTCCCCCCACACACACCATATACACACACACTCCCCCACACACTCCCCCCACACACACCATATACACACACACTCCCCCCACACACACCATATACACACACACTCCCCCACACACTCCCCCCACACACACACCATATACACACACACTCCCCCCACACACTCCCCCCACACCACACCATATACACACACACTCCCCCCACACACACACCATATACACACACACTCCCCCCACACACACCATATACACACACACTCCCCCCACACACACACCATATACACACACACTCCCCCCCCACACCATATACACACACACTCCCCCCCCCACACCATATACACACACACTCCCCCCACCCCACACCATATACACACACACTCCCCCACACACACACCATATACACACACACTCCCCCCCCCCACACCATATACACACACACTCCCCCCCCACACCATATACACACACACTCCCCCCCCCACACCATATACACACACACTCCCCCCCCACACCATATACACACACACTCCCCCACCCACACCATATACACACACACTCCCCCACACACACACCATATACACACACACTCCCCCCCCCCACACCATATACACACACACTCCCCCCCCACACCATATACACACACACTCCCCCCACACACACCATATACACACACACTCCCCCCCCCACACACCATATACACACACACTCCCCCCACACACACCATATACACACACACTCCCCCCACACACTCCCCCCACACACACCATATACACACACACTCCCCCCACACACACCATATACACACACACTCCCCCCACACACTCCCCCCACACACACACCATATACACACACACTCCCCCCACACACTCCCCCACACCCACACCATATACACACACACTCCCCCCACACACACCATATACACACACACTCCCCCCCACACACACCATATACACACACACTCCCCCCACACACACACCATATACACACACACTCCCCCCACACACACCATATACACACACACTCCCCCCCCCACACCATATACACACACACTCCCCCCCCCACACCATATACACACACACTCCCCCCACACACACCATATACACACACACTCCCCCCACACACACCATATACACACACTCCCCCCACCCACACCATATACACACACACTCCCCCCACACACACCATATACACACACACTCCCCCCCACACACCATATACACACACACTCCCCCCACACACACCATATACACACACACTCCCCCCACCCACACCATATACACACACACTCCCCCCACCCCACACCATATACACACACACTCCCCCCCACACACCGTATACACACACACTCCCCCCACCCACACCATATACACACACACTCCCCCCACACACACCATATACACACACACTCCCCCCACCCCACACCATATACACACACACTCCCCCCACACACACCATATACACACACACTCCCCCCCACACACACCATATACACACACACTCCCCCCACACACACCATATACACACACACTCCCCCCCCACACCATATACACACACACTCCCCCCACACACACCATATACACACACACTCCCCCCACACACACCATATACACACACACTCCCCCCACACACACCATATACACACACACTCCCCCCACCCCACACCATATACACACACACTCCCCCCACCCCACACCATATACACACACACTCCCCCCACACACACCATATACACACACACTCCCCCCACACACACCATATACACACACACTCCCCCCACCCCACACCATATACACACACACTCCCCCCACCCCACACCATA